>NC_140730.1:8689126-8699126 GCF_050655825.1 Lonchura striata | reverse complement strand
CGCGCTCTCTCTCTCTCTCTCTCTCGGCCTCTCTTTCTCTCCCCTTCGGAAAAGCCGGGGTACGGCACCGATCAACGGAAAAAAAAAAAAAAAAAAAAAAGGCACATGGCGTGCGCGGCCCACAAGGACCCGTGCTAACCACGGGCGCCGGGGGCCCGGGGGGGGGCGAGGCGCGCGCCGCCTTCTCGCTGCCCCCCCCTTCGAAACCCACCGGCATCGCTCGGCTCGGGGCTCGCTCGGGCCCCCGGCTCCACACAACCTCGGCTTTCGTGGGCCCGCACGCTTCTCGGTGCCGCGGCTTAGGGCCGCGAGAGGAAAAGGCCATCGGAGGCCGGGCGGGCGGGGGCCCCCCACAGCACCCGCACACGCCCTTGAAAAAATAGCAACGGACCGCCCGGGGCAGAAGCGGGCTCGGTCGCCACGACCGAGGAAGGGCGAGGCGCCGCCGCCTCGCCCGCGACCTTCCGGGGGTTGCTCTCTGCCGGGGGCTTCGGTCCGTGCTAGGGCGGGCCGGCCACCGCGGCCGGCCCCTCTCTGCCCGCGAAAAAAACAGCCCGCCCGCAAGGCGGGTCCCCGGCTTAAGGCCGAGGAAGGGGGTGACTTCAACAGCACGCGCCGGTGGGACGGGGTGCCGCCACCCCGGCTCCACGGCTCATCGGGCGACCGCCGTCACCGAGCCCCTCCGGCCACGCGGCGAATGCCGAGGCCAGGCCGCGCGCCCCACCGCTGCCCTTCCGACACGGACACGCTGGCAAACAGGTCGGGAGCGGGGGAACCGGGCGCCGCCACCGCGGCGGGCTGGCCGGGCCTTGCTCGGGGAGGAGGCTCTCGGGCGAGGGCCGGGGAAAAAAAAAGCCCGGCCGCGTCGACCCCCGGCTGCCGGCCACTGCCACCGGACCGGCTGCCGGAAAAATGCCTGCCGGAGCGGGCCCCGGCTTAAGGCCAGGCGGAAAAGGGACGAGGCGCCGCCGCCTCACCTGCCACCGATCGTCCCAGGGGGGCCGCCCCCCCTTCAACCGGGCCGGCACGGCAGCCGACCGGAGCGGAGCAACACACACGCGGGGCTTCTCACCGCCTCGCTGCGGCCAGCGAGCGGCTTCTCGACACGGTCTTTCGGGCCGTCTCTCTCGGCTCTCGGCTCTCTCTCTGGTGGCCCTTCACACTGCCCATTCTCTTCTCTCTGGCTTCTCGGGCAGCTCTCCCCGAAAGAGCGCCCTGGGCAGGACGGGAACCGGGACCAAGCCACGCGGCTCACCCGGCCTAGGCGGCACTCGCTCTGCCCCGACGACCGCGCGGCGCGGCCGCCCTATCCTCCGCCTTGCGACGCAGGCACCCTGGAAACCTGCGGGGACGCGGCCCGTCACCTCGCTCCCAATATACGGAAAGATAAGTCCAAGGCCGCCGACGCCTCCAAGGAGACGAGTGGAAGTCGACCGGGAGGGTGCGCCAGCGCAGGCCGACCGCTACGTCGACATAGCCGGAGGCAGCCTGGAACAGCGACCCCTTGGTGAACTTCCGCAGGCGGCCGCGACACCAGGTCTACCCGGGCGGACGGAGACCAGGTCTACCCCGGCTCCGGGATACCAGGTCTACCCCGGCCGCCGGGTACAAGGTCTACCCCGTCTCCGGGATACCAGGTCTACCCCGGCCGCCGGGTACAAGGTCTACCCCGGCTCCTGGATACCAGGTCTACCCCGGCCGCCGGGTACAAGGTCTACCCCGTCTCCTGGATACCAGGTCTACCCCGGCCGCCGGGTACAAGGTCTACCCCGGCTCCTGGATACCAGGTCTACCCCGGCCGCCGGGTACAAGGTCTACCCCGTCTCCTGGATACCAGGTCTACCCCGGCCGCCGGGTACAAGGTCTACCCCGTCTCCTGGATACCAGGTCTACCCCGGCCGCCGGGTACAAGGTCTACCCCGGCTCCTGGATACCAGGTCTACCCCGGCCGCCGGGTACAAGGTCTACCCCGTCTCCTGGATACCAGGTCTACCCCGGCCGCCGGGTACAAGGTCTACCCCGTCTCCTGGATACCAGGTCTACCCCGGCCGCCGGGTACAAGGTCTACCCCGGCTCCGGGATACCAGGTCTACCCCGGCCGCCGGGTACAAGGTCTACCCCGGCTCCTGGATACCAGGTCTACCCCGGCCGCCGGGTACAAGGTCTACCCCGGCTCCGGGATACCAGGTCTACCCCGGCCGCCGGGTACAAGGTCTACCCCGGCTCCGGGATACCAGGTCTACCCCGGCCGCCGGGTACAAGGTCTACCCCGGCTCCTGGATACCAGGTCTACCCCGGCCGCCGGGTACAAGGTCTACCCCGGCTCCTGGATACCAGGTCTACCCCGGCCGCCGGGTACAAGGTCTACCCCGTCTCCTGGATACCAGGTCTACCCCGGCCGCCGGGTACAAGGTCTACCCCGGCTCCTGGATACCAGGTCTACCCCGGCCGCCGGGTACAAGGTCTACCCCGTCTCCTGGATACCAGGTCTACCCCGGCCGCCGGGTACAAGGTCTACCCCGTCTCCTGGATACCAGGTCTACCCCGGCCGCCGGGTACAAGGTCTACCCCGGCCGCCGGGTACAAGGTCTACCCCGGCTCCTGGATACCAGGTCTACCCCGGCCGCCGGGTACAAGGTCTACCCCGGCTCCGGGATACCAGGTCTACCCCGGCCGCCGGGTACAAGGTCTACCCCGGCTCCGGGATACCAGGTCTACCCCGGCCGCCGGGTACAAGGTCTACCCCGGCTCCGGGATACCAGGTCTACCCCGGCCGCCGGGTACAAGGTCTACCCCGGCTCCTGGATACCAGGTCTACCCCGGCCGCCGGGTACAAGGTCTACCCCGTCTCCTGGATACCAGGTCTACCCCGGCCGCCGGGTACAAGGTCTACCCCGTCTCCTGGATACCAGGTCTACCCCGGCCGCCGGGTACAAGGTCTACCCCGTCTCCTGGATACCAGGTCTACCCCGGCCGCCGGGTACAAGGTCTACCCCGTCTCCTGGATACCAGGTCTACCCCGGCCGCCGGGTACAAGGTCTACCCCGGCTCCGGGATACCAGGTCTACCCCGGCCGCCGGGTACAAGGTCTACCCCGGCTCCGGGATACCAGGTCTACCCCGGCCGCCGGGTACAAGGTCTACCCCGGCTCCGGGATACCAGGTCTACCCCGGCCGCCGGGTACAAGGTCTACCCCGGCTCCGGGATACCAGGTCTACCCCGGCCGCCGGGTACAAGGTCTACCCCGGCTCCGGGATACCAGGTCTACCCCGGCCGCCGCGTACAAGGTCTACCCCGGCTCCTGGATACCAGGTCTACCCCGGCCGCCGGGTACAAGGTCTACCCCGTCTCCTGGATACCAGGTCTACCCCGGCCGCCGGGTACAAGGTCTACCCCGTCTCCTGGATACCAGGTCTACCCCGGCCGCCGGGTACAAGGTCTACCCCGGCTCCTGGATACCAGGTCTACCCCGGCCGCCGGGTACAAGGTCTACCCCGGCTCCTGGATACCAGGTCTACCCCGGCCGCCGGGTACAAGGTCTACCCCGTCTCCTGGATACCAGGTCTACCCCGGCCGCCGGGTACAAGGTCTACCCCGGCTCCGGGATACCAGGTCTACCCCGGCCGCCGGGTACAAGGTCTACCCCGGCTCCTGGATACCAGGTCTACCCCGGCCGCCGGGTACAAGGTCTACCCCGGCTCCGGGATACCAGGTCTACCCCGGCCGCCGGGTACAAGGTCTACCCCGGTTCCGGGATACCAGGTCTACCCCGGCCGCCGGGTACAAGGTCTACCCCGGCTCCTGGATACCAGGTCTACCCCGGCCGCCGGGTACAAGGTCTACCCCGGCTCCTGGATACCAGGTCTACCCCGGCCGCCGGGTACAAGGTCTACCCCGTCTCCTGGATACCAGGTCTACCCCGGCCGCCGGGTACAAGGTCTACCCCGGCTCCTGGATACCAGGTCTACCCCGGCCGCCGGGTACAAGGTCTACCCCGGCTCCGGGATACCAGGTCTACCCCGGCCGCCGGGTACAAGGTCTACCCCGGCTCCGGGATACCAGGTCTACCCCGGCCGCCGGGTACAAGGTCTACCCCGTCTCCTGGATACCAGGTCTACCCCGGCCGCCTGGAACAAGGTCTACCCCGGCCGCCGGGATACCAGGTCTACCCCGGCCGCCGGGTACAAGGTCTACCCCGTCTCCGGGATACCAGGTCTACCCCGGCCGCCGGGTACAAGGTCTACCCCGTCTCCTGGATACCAGGTCTACCCCGGCCGCCGGGTACAAGGTCTACCCCGTCTCCTGGATACCAGGTCTACCCCGGCCGCCGGGTACAAGGTCTACCCCGGCTCCGGGATACCAGGTCTACCCCGGCCGCCGGGTACAAGGTCTACCCCGGCTCCGGGATACCAGGTCTACCCCGGCCGCCGGGTACAAGGTCTACCCCGGCTCCGGGATACCAGGTCTACCCCGGCCGCCGGGTACAAGGTCTACCCCGTCTCCGGGATACCAGGTCTACCCCGGCCGCCGGGTACAAGGTCTACCCCGTCTCCTGGATACCAGGTCTACCCCGGCCGCCGGGTACAAGGTCTACCCCGTCTCCTGGATACCAGGTCTACCCCGGCCGCCGGGTACAAGGTCTACCCCGTCTCCTGGATACCAGGTCTACCCCGGCCGCCGGGTACAAGGTCTACCCCGTCTCCTGGATACCAGGTCTACCCCGGCCGCCGGGTACAAGGTCTACCCCGTCTCCTGGATACCAGGTCTACCCCGGCCGCCGGGTACAAGGTCTACCCCGGCTCCGGGATACCAGGTCTACCCCGGCCGCCGGGTACAAGGTCTACCCCGTCTCCTGGATACCAGGTCTACCCCGGCCGCCGGGTACAAGGTCTACCCCGGCTCCTGGATACCAGGTCTACCCCGGCCGCCGGGTACAAGGTCTACCCCGGCTCCGGGATACCAGGTCTACCCCGGCCGCCGGGTACAAGGTCTACCCCGTCTCCTGGATACCAGGTCTACCCCGGCCGCCGGGTACAAGGTCTACCCCGTCTCCTGGATACCAGGTCTACCCCGGCCGCCGGGTACAAGGTCTACCCCGGCTCCGGGATACCAGGTCTACCCCGGCCGCCGGGTACAAGGTCTACCCCGGCTCCGGGATACCAGGTCTACCCCGGCCGCCGGGTACAAGGTCTACCCCGGCTCCGGGATACCAGGTCTACCCCGGCCGCCGGGTACAAGGTCTACCCCGGCTCCTGGATACCAGGTCTACCCCGGCCGCCGGGTACAAGGTCTACCCCGTCTCCTGGATACCAGGTCTACCCCGGCCGCCGGGTACAAGGTCTACCCCGTCTCCTGGATACCAGGTCTACCCCGGCCGCCGGGTACAAGGTCTACCCCGGCTCCTGGATACCAGGTCTACCCCGGCCGCCGGGTACAAGGTCTACCCCGGCTCCTGGATACCAGGTCTACCCCGGCCGCCGGGTACAAGGTCTACCCCGTCTCCTGGATACCAGGTCTACCCCGGCCGCCGGGTACAAGGTCTACCCCGGCTCCGGGATACCAGGTCTACCCCGGCCGCCGGGTACAAGGTCTACCCCGGCTCCTGGATACCAGGTCTACCCCGGCCGCCGGGTACAAGGTCTACCCCGGCTCCGGGATACCAGGTCTACCCCGGCCGCCGGGTACAAGGTCTACCCCGGCTCCGGGATACCAGGTCTACCCCGGCCGCCGGGTACAAGGTCTACCCCGGCTCCTGGATACCAGGTCTACCCCGGCCGCCGGGTACAAGGTCTACCCCGGCTCCTGGATACCAGGTCTACCCCGGCCGCCGGGTACAAGGTCTACCCCGTCTCCTGGATACCAGGTCTACCCCGGCCGCCGGGTACAAGGTCTACCCCGGCTCCTGGATACCAGGTCTACCCCGGCCGCCGGGTACAAGGTCTACCCCGGCTCCGGGATACCAGGTCTACCCCGGCCGCCGGGTACAAGGTCTACCCCGGCTCCGGGATACCAGGTCTACCCCGGCCGCCGGGTACAAGGTCTACCCCGTCTCCTGGATACCAGGTCTACCCCGGCCGCCTGGAACAAGGTCTACCCCGTCTCCTGGATACCAGGTCTACCCCGGCCGCCGGGTACAAGGTCTACCCCGTCTCCGGGATACCAGGTCTACCCCGGCCGCCGGGTACAAGGTCTACCCCGGCTCCGGGATACCAGGTCTACCCCGGCCGCCGGGTACAAGGTCTACCCCGGCTCCGGGATACCAGGTCTACCCCGGCCGCCGGGTACAAGGTCTACCCCGGCTCCTGGATACCAGGTCTACCCCGGCCGCCGCGTACAAGGTCTACCCCGTCTCCTGGATACCAGGTCTACCCCGGCCGCCGGGTACAAGGTCTACCCCGGCTCCGGGATACCAGGTCTACCCCGGCCGCCGGGTACAAGGTCTACCCCGGCTCCGGGATACCAGGTGTAGCCCGGGGGGCCGGACAACGGGTCTACCCCGGCGCCCGGAGGAAAAGTCTACTCCGGGGCCATGGCAAGAGGTATTTCCCCATACCCGGGTAGTAGAGCGTTTCTCAATGGCCGGCTTTACCTTTTTTTGCCTGGTGGGGGTGGGGGGGGCGGGCGCGAGGGGGGGGGCTCGGTGTGGGTTTTTTTGGGGGGTGGGGGAATGTGCGTTGCGGGACTTTTGGTTCGAGTTTTCTGGGTTTGTTTTAGGAGTTACGGGGTTATCCCTTTGTTTTTTGTGGCTTGGTTCCCCTTGGTCTGGTTTGGGGTTCGGGTTTCATTTCCCGCGCTTCCCCTTTCCTCCCTTCTCGAAGAGAACGACTCTTCTGTTCCCTCGGCGCAAGAAACTGATCCGGAAAAGGAATTTTCTTGACGAACTTTATTTCTTTCCCTCTGGTACCCAGAGCGATCCCAGACCAAGCTGACAGGCAGCCTGCGTCAGCCTGCCGTCGAAGCAGCGTCAGCAGCCCCCTCCGCCCGGGGTGCCGCGCAGCCCTACCCGGCCGAACGGAATTTCAGTGGGGCCAGCGCGCAAGGGAAGCGAGGGAGGGAGGGAGGGACGGGGGGGCGGGGGGGGGAAGGGAGGGAGAGAGAGACAGAGAGAGAGGGGCACGGTGACACACACGCCGGCTCCACACACTCGCAATCCGACGCCGCCCCCTCAGAGCCCGCCCATCGACGGTTGGGGGCGCCCCGCCTGAAGACTTTCCCTGCCTCCGCCCATCGGCGGTTGGGGGCGCCCCGCCCTGCCCCATCAGACTCCCCGGCGCCGCTCGCAGACTACTTTCCCCACCCCCGTCGCCGTCCCCCGCCCGCTCTCTCCTCGGCCGGTTCGCACACCCGCAGCGGCGGGAGGGCCAGGAGCGGGCCGACACCGAGGAAGGCGGGTCCTTCGGCCAGCAGGGCCGGGGCCCGCGGCAGAGGCGGCCCCTTTGCCGAGAAGCCTTCTCTTCGGCTCTCGCCCAGCCTTCTGCTTTGACGGCCTTCTTTCCTTGACGCTCCAGCCCGGCCTGGCCCCGTCCGAGCCCGGGGCAGGACGGCAGCGGGGTGGGGGGGAGGGGGGTCGAGCGGCTGAAGGCAGTGAGGGATCCGGAGACGGAGGCAGGAGCCGGGCCGCTGTCGCTTTGGGCACGGAGGAGGCGGGAGCGCTGCCGGCTCCCAACGGCCGGCTCCTTCCCTCTCTAGACTGGCGCCGGGCGGCCGCAGGGTGGGTCGTGCGCGGGACAGCAGGTCCGCCCGGGACACCAGGGCGACAGTTCTGCCGCAGCAGCCGGGCGGCCGGAGGCCGGGCCCGGAGTAGGACGACAGGTCTACCCCGGCGCCCGGAACACCAGGTCTACCCCGGCTCCAGGGCAACAGGCCTACCCCGGCGCCCGGAATTCCAGGTCTACCCCGGTGCCCGGAACACCAGGTCTACCCCGGCTCCAGGAGAACAGGCCTACCCCGGCGCCCGGAATTCCAGGTCTACCCCGGCTCCAGGGGAACAGGCCTACCCCGGCGCCCGGAATTCCAGGTC
Source organism: Lonchura striata (assembly GCF_050655825.1). NCBI lineage: Eukaryota > Metazoa > Chordata > Aves > Passeriformes > Estrildidae > Lonchura > Lonchura striata. Next base: position 8,691,106 of record NC_140730.1, on the reverse strand, counting down.
TACCCCGGCTCCCGGAAGACCAGGTCTACCCCGGCGCCCGGAAGACCAGGTCTACCCCGAGGCTTCCGTGCACCAGGTCTACCCCGGCGCCCGGAAGACCAGGTCTACCCCGAGGCTTCCGTGCACCAGGTCTACCCCGGCGCCCGGAACACCAGGTCTACCCCGGCTCCAGGGGAACAGGCCTACCCCGGCGCCCGGAATTCCAGGTCTACCCCGGCGCCCGGAAGACCAGGTCTACCCCGAGGCTTCCGTGCACCAAGTCTACCCCGGCGCTCGGAACACCAGGTCTACCCCGGCTCCCGGAACACCAGGTCTACCCCGGCTCCAGGGGAACAGGCCTACCCCGGCGCCCGGAATTCCAGGTCTACCCCGGCGCCCGGAAGACCAGGTCTACCCCGAGGCTTCCGTGCACCAAGTCTACCCCGGCGCTCGGAACACCAGGTCTACCCCGGCTCCAGGGGAACAGGCCTACCCCGGCGCCCGGAATTCCAGGTCTACCCCGGCGCCCGGAAGACCAGGTCTACCCCGAGGCTTCCGTGCACCAAGTCTACCCCGGCGCTCGGAACACCAGGTCTACCCCGGCTCCCGGAAGACCAGGTCTACCCCGAGGCTTCCGTGCACCAGGTCTACCCCGGCTCCCGGAACACCAGGTCTACCCCGGCTCCAGGGGAACAGGTCTACCCCGGCGCCCGGAATTCCAGGTCTACCCCGGCTCCCGGAAGACCAGGTCTACCCCGGCTCCAGGAGAACAGGCCTACCCCGGCGCCCGGAATTCCAGGTCTACCCCGGCTCCCGGAAGACCAGGTCTACCCCGGCGCCCGGAAGACCAGGTCTACCCCGAGGCTTCCGTGCACCAGGTCTACCCCGGCGCCCGGAAGACCAGGTCTACCCCGAGGCTTCCGTGCACCAAGTCTACCCCGGCGCCCGGAAGACCAGGTCTACCCCGAGGCTTCCGTGCACCAAGTCTACCCCGGCGCCCGGAAGACCAGGTCTACCCCGAGGCTTCCGTGCACCAAGTCTACCCCGGCGCTCGGAACACCAGGTCTACCCCGGCTCCCGGAAGACCAGGTCTACCCCGAGGCTTCCGTGCACCAGGTCTACCCCGGCTCCCGGAACACCAGGTCTACCCCGGCTCCAGGGGAACAGGTCTACCCCGGCGCCCGGAATTCCAGGTCTACCCCGGCTCCCGGAAGACCAGGTCTACCCCGGCTCCAGGAGAACAGGCCTACCCCGGCGCCCGGAATTCCAGGTCTACCCCGGCTCCCGGAAGACCAGGTCTACCCCGGCGCCCGGAAGACCAGGTCTACCCCGAGGCTTCCGTGCACCAGGTCTACCCCGGCGCCCGGAACACCAGGTCTACCCCGGCTCCAGGGGAACAGGCCTACCCCGGCGCCCGGAATTCCAGGTCTACCCCGGCGCCCGGAAGACCAGGTCTACCCCGAGGCTTCCGTGCACCAAGTCTACCCCGGCGCTCGGAACACCAGGTCTACCCCGGCTCCCGGAACACCAGGTCTACCCCGGCTCCAGGGGAACAGGCCTACCCCGGCGCCCGGAATTCCAGGTCTACCCCGGCGCCCGGAAGACCAGGTCTACCCCGAGGCTTCCGTGCACCAAGTCTACCCCGGCGCTCGGAACACCAGGTCTACCCCGGCTCCCGGAAGACCAGGTCTACCCCGAGGCTTCCGTGCACCAGGTCTACCCCGGCTCCCGGAAGACCAGGTCTACCCCGGCGCCGGGCGGCCGGAGGCCTAAGTCCGCCTCCAGGACACCAGGTCTACCTAGCCCGGCGCCTGGCCTCGCGAGGACCACGTCCGGTGCCGGGACAGCAGGCCTGCCGCCCGGCCGAGCGGCCGAGCGGCCGGAGGACAAGTCCGGCCCGGGTGCGCAGCTCTGTGCGAGGGCTGGGTGGCGCTAGGCTGAGGCCAGCCTTAGACGATATCAGGTCTACCCCGGCGCCGGGCGTCTGGCCGTGGGCCGGAG
>NC_140730.1:8664126-8676626 GCF_050655825.1 Lonchura striata | reverse complement strand
GCACAGGGTAGACCGGGGGGGTGCCGCCACCCGCCCGCGGACAACGGCTCTCCTGGCCGGACGACGGAAGGACGGGACCGCCGGGCCGGGGTGGGGATGGCCTTCACCCTTTTCCGCCCAGGGAACCCGTCCGAGCGTTCGAGAAAGGTGCCACCGGCTTTCGCCCGCCCCGCGGCTGGCGCGCTCTCTCTCTCTCTCTCTCGGCCTCTCTTTCTCTCCCCTTCGGAAAAGCCGGGGTACGGCACCGATCAACGGAAAAAAAAAAAAAAAAAAAAAAGGCACATGGCGTGCGCGGCCCACAAGGACCCGTGCTAACCACGGGCGCCGGGGGCCCGGGGGGGGGCGAGGCGCGCGCCGCCTTCTCGCTGCCCCCCCCTTCGAAACCCACCGGCATCGCTCGGCTCGGGGCTCGCTCGGGCCCCCGGCTCCACACAACCTCGGCTTTCGTGGGCCCGCACGCTTCTCGGTGCCGCGGCTTAGGGCCGCGAGAGGAAAAGGCCATCGGAGGCCGGGCGGGCGGGGGCCCCCCACAGCACCCGCACACGCCCTTGAAAAAATAGCAACGGACCGCCCGGGGCAGAAGCGGGCTCGGTCGCCACGACCGAGGAAGGGCGAGGCGCCGCCGCCTCGCCCGCGACCTTCCGGGGGTTGCTCTCTGCCGGGGGCTTCGGTCCGTGCTAGGGCGGGCCGGCCACCGCGGCCGGCCCCTCTCTGCCCGCGAAAAAAACAGCCCGCCCGCAAGGCGGGTCCCCGGCTTAAGGCCGAGGAAGGGGGTGACTTCAACAGCACGCGCCGGTGGGACGGGGTGCCGCCACCCCGGCTCCACGGCTCATCGGGCGACCGCCGTCACCGAGCCCCTCCGGCCACGCGGCGAATGCCGAGGCCAGGCCGCGCGCCCCACCGCTGCCCTTCCGACACGGACACGCTGGCAAACAGGTCGGGAGCGGGGGAACCGGGCGCCGCCACCGCGGCGGGCTGGCCGGGCCTTGCTCGGGGAGGAGGCTCTCGGGCGAGGGCCGGGGAAAAAAAAAGCCCGGCCGCGTCGACCCCCGGCTGCCGGCCACTGCCACCGGACCGGCTGCCGGAAAAATGCCTGCCGGAGCGGGCCCCGGCTTAAGGCCAGGCGGAAAAGGGACGAGGCGCCGCCGCCTCACCTGCCACCGATCGTCCCAGGGGGGCCGCCCCCCCTTCAACCGGGCCGGCACGGCAGCCGACCGGAGCGGAGCAACACACACGCGGGGCTTCTCACCGCCTCGCTGCGGCCAGCGAGCGGCTTCTCGACACGGTCTTTCGGGCCGTCTCTCTCGGCTCTCGGCTCTCTCTCTGGTGGCCCTTCACACTGCCCATTCTCTTCTCTCTGGCTTCTCGGGCAGCTCTCCCCGAAAGAGCGCCCTGGGCAGGACGGGAACCGGGACCAAGCCACGCGGCTCACCCGGCCTAGGCGGCACTCGCTCTGCCCCGACGACCGCGCGGCGCGGCCGCCCTATCCTCCGCCTTGCGACGCAGGCACCCTGGAAACCTGCGGGGACGCGGCCCGTCACCTCGCTCCCAATATACGGAAAGATAAGTCCAAGGCCGCCGACGCCTCCAAGGAGACGAGTGGAAGTCGACCGGGAGGGTGCGCCAGCGCAGGCCGACCGCTACGTCGACATAGCCGGAGGCAGCCTGGAACAGCGACCCCTTGGTGAACTTCCGCAGGCGGCCGCGACACCAGGTCTACCCGGGCGGACGGAGACCAGGTCTACCCCGGCTCCGGGATACCAGGTCTACCCCGGCCGCCGGGTACAAGGTCTACCCCGTCTCCGGGATACCAGGTCTACCCCGGCCGCCGGGTACAAGGTCTACCCCGGCTCCTGGATACCAGGTCTACCCCGGCCGCCGGGTACAAGGTCTACCCCGTCTCCTGGATACCAGGTCTACCCCGGCCGCCGGGTACAAGGTCTACCCCGGCTCCTGGATACCAGGTCTACCCCGGCCGCCGGGTACAAGGTCTACCCCGTCTCCTGGATACCAGGTCTACCCCGGCCGCCGGGTACAAGGTCTACCCCGTCTCCTGGATACCAGGTCTACCCCGGCCGCCGGGTACAAGGTCTACCCCGGCTCCTGGATACCAGGTCTACCCCGGCCGCCGGGTACAAGGTCTACCCCGTCTCCTGGATACCAGGTCTACCCCGGCCGCCGGGTACAAGGTCTACCCCGTCTCCTGGATACCAGGTCTACCCCGGCCGCCGGGTACAAGGTCTACCCCGGCTCCGGGATACCAGGTCTACCCCGGCCGCCGGGTACAAGGTCTACCCCGGCTCCTGGATACCAGGTCTACCCCGGCCGCCGGGTACAAGGTCTACCCCGGCTCCGGGATACCAGGTCTACCCCGGCCGCCGGGTACAAGGTCTACCCCGGCTCCGGGATACCAGGTCTACCCCGGCCGCCGGGTACAAGGTCTACCCCGGCTCCTGGATACCAGGTCTACCCCGGCCGCCGGGTACAAGGTCTACCCCGGCTCCTGGATACCAGGTCTACCCCGGCCGCCGGGTACAAGGTCTACCCCGTCTCCTGGATACCAGGTCTACCCCGGCCGCCGGGTACAAGGTCTACCCCGGCTCCTGGATACCAGGTCTACCCCGGCCGCCGGGTACAAGGTCTACCCCGTCTCCTGGATACCAGGTCTACCCCGGCCGCCGGGTACAAGGTCTACCCCGTCTCCTGGATACCAGGTCTACCCCGGCCGCCGGGTACAAGGTCTACCCCGGCCGCCGGGTACAAGGTCTACCCCGGCTCCTGGATACCAGGTCTACCCCGGCCGCCGGGTACAAGGTCTACCCCGGCTCCGGGATACCAGGTCTACCCCGGCCGCCGGGTACAAGGTCTACCCCGGCTCCGGGATACCAGGTCTACCCCGGCCGCCGGGTACAAGGTCTACCCCGGCTCCGGGATACCAGGTCTACCCCGGCCGCCGGGTACAAGGTCTACCCCGGCTCCTGGATACCAGGTCTACCCCGGCCGCCGGGTACAAGGTCTACCCCGTCTCCTGGATACCAGGTCTACCCCGGCCGCCGGGTACAAGGTCTACCCCGTCTCCTGGATACCAGGTCTACCCCGGCCGCCGGGTACAAGGTCTACCCCGTCTCCTGGATACCAGGTCTACCCCGGCCGCCGGGTACAAGGTCTACCCCGTCTCCTGGATACCAGGTCTACCCCGGCCGCCGGGTACAAGGTCTACCCCGGCTCCGGGATACCAGGTCTACCCCGGCCGCCGGGTACAAGGTCTACCCCGGCTCCGGGATACCAGGTCTACCCCGGCCGCCGGGTACAAGGTCTACCCCGGCTCCGGGATACCAGGTCTACCCCGGCCGCCGGGTACAAGGTCTACCCCGGCTCCGGGATACCAGGTCTACCCCGGCCGCCGGGTACAAGGTCTACCCCGGCTCCGGGATACCAGGTCTACCCCGGCCGCCGCGTACAAGGTCTACCCCGGCTCCTGGATACCAGGTCTACCCCGGCCGCCGGGTACAAGGTCTACCCCGTCTCCTGGATACCAGGTCTACCCCGGCCGCCGGGTACAAGGTCTACCCCGGCTCCTGGATACCAGGTCTACCCCGGCCGCCGGGTACAAGGTCTACCCCGGCTCCTGGATACCAGGTCTACCCCGGCCGCCGGGTACAAGGTCTACCCCGTCTCCTGGATACCAGGTCTACCCCGGCCGCCGGGTACAAGGTCTACCCCGGCTCCGGGATACCAGGTCTACCCCGGCCGCCGGGTACAAGGTCTACCCCGGCTCCTGGATACCAGGTCTACCCCGGCCGCCGGGTACAAGGTCTACCCCGGCTCCGGGATACCAGGTCTACCCCGGCCGCCGGGTACAAGGTCTACCCCGGTTCCGGGATACCAGGTCTACCCCGGCCGCCGGGTACAAGGTCTACCCCGGCTCCTGGATACCAGGTCTACCCCGGCCGCCGGGTACAAGGTCTACCCCGGCTCCTGGATACCAGGTCTACCCCGGCCGCCGGGTACAAGGTCTACCCCGTCTCCTGGATACCAGGTCTACCCCGGCCGCCGGGTACAAGGTCTACCCCGGCTCCTGGATACCAGGTCTACCCCGGCCGCCGGGTACAAGGTCTACCCCGGCTCCGGGATACCAGGTCTACCCCGGCCGCCGGGTACAAGGTCTACCCCGGCTCCGGGATACCAGGTCTACCCCGGCCGCCGGGTACAAGGTCTACCCCGTCTCCTGGATACCAGGTCTACCCCGGCCGCCTGGAACAAGGTCTACCCCGGCCGCCGGGATACCAGGTCTACCCCGGCCGCCGGGTACAAGGTCTACCCCGTCTCCGGGATACCAGGTCTACCCCGGCCGCCGGGTACAAGGTCTACCCCGTCTCCTGGATACCAGGTCTACCCCGGCCGCCGGGTACAAGGTCTACCCCGTCTCCTGGATACCAGGTCTACCCCGGCCGCCGGGTACAAGGTCTACCCCGGCTCCGGGATACCAGGTCTACCCCGGCCGCCGGGTACAAGGTCTACCCCGGCTCCGGGATACCAGGTCTACCCCGGCCGCCGGGTACAAGGTCTACCCCGGCTCCGGGATACCAGGTCTACCCCGGCCGCCGGGTACAAGGTCTACCCCGGCTCCGGGATACCAGGTCTACCCCGGCCGCCGGGTACAAGGTCTACCCCGGCTCCTGGATACCAGGTCTACCCCGGCCGCCGGGTACAAGGTCTACCCCGGCTCCGGGATACCAGGTCTACCCCGGCCGCCGGGTACAAGGTCTACCCCGGCTCCGGGATACCAGGTCTACCCCGGCCGCCGGGTACAAGGTCTACCCCGGCTCCTGGATACCAGGTCTACCCCGGCCGCCGGGTACAAGGTCTACCCCGGCTCCTGGATACCAGGTCTACCCCGGCCGCCGGGTACAAGGTCTACCCCGTCTCCTGGATACCAGGTCTACCCCGGCCGCCGGGTACAAGGTCTACCCCGGCTCCTGGATACCAGGTCTACCCCGGCCGCCGGGTACAAGGTCTACCCCGTCTCCTGGATACCAGGTCTACCCCGGCCGCCGGGTACAAGGTCTACCCCGTCTCCTGGATACCAGGTCTACCCCGGCCGCCGGGTACAAGGTCTACCCCGGCCGCCGGGTACAAGGTCTACCCCGGCTCCTGGATACCAGGTCTACCCCGGCCGCCGGGTACAAGGTCTACCCCGGCTCCGGGATACCAGGTCTACCCCGGCCGCCGGGTACAAGGTCTACCCCGGCTCCGGGATACCAGGTCTACCCCGGCCGCCGGGTACAAGGTCTACCCCGGCTCCGGGATACCAGGTCTACCCCGGCCGCCGGGTACAAGGTCTACCCCGGCTCCTGGATACCAGGTCTACCCCGGCCGCCGGGTACAAGGTCTACCCCGTCTCCTGGATACCAGGTCTACCCCGGCCGCCGGGTACAAGGTCTACCCCGTCTCCTGGATACCAGGTCTACCCCGGCCGCCGGGTACAAGGTCTACCCCGTCTCCTGGATACCAGGTCTACCCCGGCCGCCGGGTACAAGGTCTACCCCGTCTCCTGGATACCAGGTCTACCCCGGCCGCCGGGTACAAGGTCTACCCCGGCTCCGGGATACCAGGTCTACCCCGGCCGCCGGGTACAAGGTCTACCCCGGCTCCGGGATACCAGGTCTACCCCGGCCGCCGGGTACAAGGTCTACCCCGGCTCCGGGATACCAGGTCTACCCCGGCCGCCGGGTACAAGGTCTACCCCGGCTCCGGGATACCAGGTCTACCCCGGCCGCCGGGTACAAGGTCTACCCCGGCTCCGGGATACCAGGTCTACCCCGGCCGCCGCGTACAAGGTCTACCCCGGCTCCTGGATACCAGGTCTACCCCGGCCGCCGGGTACAAGGTCTACCCCGTCTCCTGGATACCAGGTCTACCCCGGCCGCCGGGTACAAGGTCTACCCCGGCTCCTGGATACCAGGTCTACCCCGGCCGCCGGGTACAAGGTCTACCCCGGCTCCTGGATACCAGGTCTACCCCGGCCGCCGGGTACAAGGTCTACCCCGTCTCCTGGATACCAGGTCTACCCCGGCCGCCGGGTACAAGGTCTACCCCGGCTCCGGGATACCAGGTCTACCCCGGCCGCCGGGTACAAGGTCTACCCCGGCTCCTGGATACCAGGTCTACCCCGGCCGCCGGGTACAAGGTCTACCCCGGCTCCGGGATACCAGGTCTACCCCGGCCGCCGGGTACAAGGTCTACCCCGGTTCCGGGATACCAGGTCTACCCCGGCCGCCGGGTACAAGGTCTACCCCGGCTCCTGGATACCAGGTCTACCCCGGCCGCCGGGTACAAGGTCTACCCCGGCTCCTGGATACCAGGTCTACCCCGGCCGCCGGGTACAAGGTCTACCCCGTCTCCTGGATACCAGGTCTACCCCGGCCGCCGGGTACAAGGTCTACCCCGGCTCCTGGATACCAGGTCTACCCCGGCCGCCGGGTACAAGGTCTACCCCGGCTCCGGGATACCAGGTCTACCCCGGCCGCCGGGTACAAGGTCTACCCCGGCTCCGGGATACCAGGTCTACCCCGGCCGCCGGGTACAAGGTCTACCCCGTCTCCTGGATACCAGGTCTACCCCGGCCGCCTGGAACAAGGTCTACCCCGGCCGCCGGGATACCAGGTCTACCCCGGCCGCCGGGTACAAGGTCTACCCCGTCTCCGGGATACCAGGTCTACCCCGGCCGCCGGGTACAAGGTCTACCCCGTCTCCTGGATACCAGGTCTACCCCGGCCGCCGGGTACAAGGTCTACCCCGTCTCCTGGATACCAGGTCTACCCCGGCCGCCGGGTACAAGGTCTACCCCGGCTCCGGGATACCAGGTCTACCCCGGCCGCCGGGTACAAGGTCTACCCCGGCTCCGGGATACCAGGTCTACCCCGGCCGCCGGGTACAAGGTCTACCCCGGCTCCGGGATACCAGGTCTACCCCGGCCGCCGGGTACAAGGTCTACCCCGTCTCCGGGATACCAGGTCTACCCCGGCCGCCGGGTACAAGGTCTACCCCGTCTCCTGGATACCAGGTCTACCCCGGCCGCCGGGTACAAGGTCTACCCCGTCTCCTGGATACCAGGTCTACCCCGGCCGCCGGGTACAAGGTCTACCCCGTCTCCTGGATACCAGGTCTACCCCGGCCGCCGGGTACAAGGTCTACCCCGTCTCCTGGATACCAGGTCTACCCCGGCCGCCGGGTACAAGGTCTACCCCGTCTCCTGGATACCAGGTCTACCCCGGCCGCCGGGTACAAGGTCTACCCCGGCTCCGGGATACCAGGTCTACCCCGGCCGCCGGGTACAAGGTCTACCCCGTCTCCTGGATACCAGGTCTACCCCGGCCGCCGGGTACAAGGTCTACCCCGGCTCCTGGATACCAGGTCTACCCCGGCCGCCGGGTACAAGGTCTACCCCGGCTCCGGGATACCAGGTCTACCCCGGCCGCCGGGTACAAGGTCTACCCCGTCTCCTGGATACCAGGTCTACCCCGGCCGCCGGGTACAAGGTCTACCCCGTCTCCTGGATACCAGGTCTACCCCGGCCGCCGGGTACAAGGTCTACCCCGGCTCCGGGATACCAGGTCTACCCCGGCCGCCGGGTACAAGGTCTACCCCGGCTCCGGGATACCAGGTCTACCCCGGCCGCCGGGTACAAGGTCTACCCCGGCTCCGGGATACCAGGTCTACCCCGGCCGCCGGGTACAAGGTCTACCCCGGCTCCTGGATACCAGGTCTACCCCGGCCGCCGGGTACAAGGTCTACCCCGTCTCCTGGATACCAGGTCTACCCCGGCCGCCGGGTACAAGGTCTACCCCGTCTCCTGGATACCAGGTCTACCCCGGCCGCCGGGTACAAGGTCTACCCCGGCTCCTGGATACCAGGTCTACCCCGGCCGCCGGGTACAAGGTCTACCCCGGCTCCTGGATACCAGGTCTACCCCGGCCGCCGGGTACAAGGTCTACCCCGTCTCCTGGATACCAGGTCTACCCCGGCCGCCGGGTACAAGGTCTACCCCGGCTCCGGGATACCAGGTCTACCCCGGCCGCCGGGTACAAGGTCTACCCCGGCTCCTGGATACCAGGTCTACCCCGGCCGCCGGGTACAAGGTCTACCCCGGCTCCGGGATACCAGGTCTACCCCGGCCGCCGGGTACAAGGTCTACCCCGGCTCCGGGATACCAGGTCTACCCCGGCCGCCGGGTACAAGGTCTACCCCGGCTCCTGGATACCAGGTCTACCCCGGCCGCCGGGTACAAGGTCTACCCCGGCTCCTGGATACCAGGTCTACCCCGGCCGCCGGGTACAAGGTCTACCCCGTCTCCTGGATACCAGGTCTACCCCGGCCGCCGGGTACAAGGTCTACCCCGGCTCCTGGATACCAGGTCTACCCCGGCCGCCGGGTACAAGGTCTACCCCGGCTCCGGGATACCAGGTCTACCCCGGCCGCCGGGTACAAGGTCTACCCCGGCTCCGGGATACCAGGTCTACCCCGGCCGCCGGGTACAAGGTCTACCCCGTCTCCTGGATACCAGGTCTACCCCGGCCGCCTGGAACAAGGTCTACCCCGTCTCCTGGATACCAGGTCTACCCCGGCCGCCGGGTACAAGGTCTACCCCGTCTCCGGGATACCAGGTCTACCCCGGCCGCCGGGTACAAGGTCTACCCCGGCTCCGGGATACCAGGTCTACCCCGGCCGCCGGGTACAAGGTCTACCCCGGCTCCGGGATACCAGGTCTACCCCGGCCGCCGGGTACAAGGTCTACCCCGGCTCCTGGATACCAGGTCTACCCCGGCCGCCGCGTACAAGGTCTACCCCGTCTCCTGGATACCAGGTCTACCCCGGCCGCCGGGTACAAGGTCTACCCCGGCTCCGGGATACCAGGTCTACCCCGGCCGCCGGGTACAAGGTCTACCCCGGCTCCGGGATACCAGGTGTAGCCCGGGGGGCCGGACAACGGGTCTACCCCGGCGCCCGGAGGAAAAGTCTACTCCGGGGCCATGGCAAGAGGTATTTCCCCATACCCGGGTAGTAGAGCGTTTCTCAATGGCCGGCTTTACCTTTTTTTGCCTGGTGGGGGTGGGGGGGGCGGGCGCGAGGGGGGGGGCTCGGTGTGGGTTTTTTTGGGGGGTGGGGGAATGTGCGTTGCGGGACTTTTGGTTCGAGTTTTCTGGGTTTGTTTTAGGAGTTACGGGGTTATCCCTTTGTTTTTTGTGGCTTGGTTCCCCTTGGTCTGGTTTGGGGTTCGGGTTTCATTTCCCGCGCTTCCCCTTTCCTCCCTTCTCGAAGAGAACGACTCTTCTGTTCCCTCGGCGCAAGAAACTGATCCGGAAAAGGAATTTTCTTGACGAACTTTATTTCTTTCCCTCTGGTACCCAGAGCGATCCCAGACCAAGCTGACAGGCAGCCTGCGTCAGCCTGCCGTCGAAGCAGCGTCAGCAGCCCCCTCCGCCCGGGGTGCCGCGCAGCCCTACCCGGCCGAACGGAATTTCAGTGGGGCCAGCGCGCAAGGGAAGCGAGGGAGGGAGGGAGGGACGGGGGGGCGGGGGGGGGAAGGGAGGGAGAGAGAGACAGAGAGAGAGGGGCACGGTGACACACACGCCGGCTCCACACACTCGCAATCCGACGCCGCCCCCTCAGAGCCCGCCCATCGACGGTTGGGGGCGCCCCGCCTGAAGACTTTCCCTGCCTCCGCCCATCGGCGGTTGGGGGCGCCCCGCCCTGCCCCATCAGACTCCCCGGCGCCGCTCGCAGACTACTTTCCCCACCCCCGTCGCCGTCCCCCGCCCGCTCTCTCCTCGGCCGGTTCGCACACCCGCAGCGGCGGGAGGGCCAGGAGCGGGCCGACACCGAGGAAGGCGGGTCCTTCGGCCAGCAGGGCCGGGGCCCGCGGCAGAGGCGGCCCCTTTGCCGAGAAGCCTTCTCTTCGGCTCTCGCCCAGCCTTCTGCTTTGACGGCCTTCTTTCCTTGACGCTCCAGCCCGGCCTGGCCCCGTCCGAGCCCGGGGCAGGACGGCAGCGGGGTGGGGGGGAGGGGGGTCGAGCGGCTGAAGGCAGTGAGGGATCCGGAGACGGAGGCAGGAGCCGGGCCGCTGTCGCTTTGGGCACGGAGGAGGCGGGAGCGCTGCCGGCTCCCAACGGCCGGCTCCTTCCCTCTCTAGACTGGCGCCGGGCGGCCGCAGGGTGGGTCGTGCGCGGGACAGCAGGTCCGCCCGGGACACCAGGGCGACAGTTCTGCCGCAGCAGCCGGGCGGCCGGAGGCCGGGCCCGGAGTAGGACGACAGGTCTACCCCGGCGCCCGGAACACCAGGTCTACCCCGGCTCCAGGGCAACAGGCCTACCCCGGCGCCCGGAATTCCAGGTCTACCCCGGTGCCCGGAACACCAGGTCTACCCCGGCTCCAGGAGAACAGGCCTACCCCGGCGCCCGGAATTCCAGGTCTACCCCGGCTCCAGGGGAACAGGCCTACCCCGGCGCCCGGAATTCCAGGTCTACCCCGGCTCCCGGAAGACCAGGTCTACCCCGGCGCCCGGAAGACCAGGTCTACCCCGAGGCTTCCGTGCACCAGGTCTACCCCGGCGCCCGGAAGACCAGGTCTACCCCGAGGCTTCCGTGCACCAGGTCTACCCCGGCGCCCGGAACACCAGGTCTACCCCGGCTCCAGGGGAACAGGCCTACCCCGGCGCCCGGAATTCCAGGTCTACCCCGGCGCCCGGAAGACCAGGTCTACCCCGAGGCTTCCGTGCACCAAGTCTACCCCGGCGCTCGGAACACCAGGTCTACCCCGGCTCCCGGAACACCAGGTCTACCCCGGCTCCAGGGGAACAGGCCTACCCCGGCGCCCGGAATTCCAGGTCTACCCCGGCGCCCGGAAGACCAGGTCTACCCCGAGGCTTCCGTGCACCAAGTCTACCCCGGCGCTCGGAACACCAGGTCTACCCCGGCTCCAGGGGAACAGGCCTACCCCGGCGCCCGGAATTCCAGGTCTACCCCGGCGCCCGGAAGACCAGGTCTACCCCGAGGCTTCCGTGCACCAAGTCTACCCCGGCGCTCGGAACACCAGGTCTACCCCGGCTCCCGGAAGACCAGGTCTACCCCGAGGCTTCCGTGCACCAGGTCTACCCCGGCTCCCGGAACACCAGGTCTACCCCGGCTCCAGGGGAACAGGTCTACCCCGGCGCCCGGAATTCCAGGTCTACCCCGGCTCCCGGAAGACCAGGTCTACCCCGGCTCCAGGAGAACAGGCCTACCCCGGCGCCCGGAATTCCAGGTCTACCCCGGCTCCCGGAAGACCAGGTCTACCCCGGCGCCCGGAAGACCAGGTCTACCCCGAGGCTTCCGTGCACCAGGTCTACCCCGGCGCCCGGAAGACCAGGTCTACCCCGAGGCTTCCGTGCACCAAGTCTACCCCGGCGCCCGGAAGACCAGGTCTACCCCGAGGCTTCCGTGCACCAGGTCTACCCCGGCGCCCGGAAGACCAGGTCTACCCCGAGGCTTCCGTGCACCAAGTCTACCCCGGCGCTCGGAACACCAGGTCTACCCCGGCTCCCGGAAGACCAGGTCTACCCCGAGGCTTCCGTGCACCAGGTCTACCCCGGCTCCCGGAACACCAGGTCTACCCCGGCTCCAGGGGAACAGGTCTACCCCGGCGCCCGGAATTCCAGGTCTACCCCGGCTCCCGGAAGACCAGGTCTACCCCGGCTCCAGGAGAACAGGCCTACCCCGGCGCCCGGAATTCCAGGTCTACCCCGGCTCCCGGAAGACCAGGTCTACCCCGGCGCCCGGAAGACCAGGTCTACCCCGAGGCTTCCGTGCACCAGGTCTACCCCGGCGCCCGGAACACCAGGTCTACCCCGGCTCCAGGGGAACAGGCCTACCCCGGCGCCCGGAATTCCAGGTCTACCCCGGCGCCCGGAAGACCAGGTCTACCCCGAGGCTTCCGTGCACCAAGTCTACCCCGGCGCTCGGAACACCAGGTCTACCCCGGCTCCCGGAACACCAGGTCTACCCCGGCTCCAGGGGAACAGGCCTACCCCGGCGCCCGGAATTCCAGGTCTACCCCGGCGCCCGGAAGACCAGGTCTACCCCGAGGCTTCCGTGCACCAAGTCTACCCCGGCGCTCGGAACACCAGGTCTACCCCGGCTCCCGGAAGACCAGGTCTACCCCGAGGCTTCCGTGCACCAGGTCTACCCCGGCTCCCGGAAGACCAGGTCTACCCCGGCGCCGGGCGGCCGGAGGCCTAAGTCCGCCTCCAGGACACCAGGTCTACCTAGCCCGGCGCCTGGCCTCGCGAGGACCACGTCCGGTGCCGGGACAGCAGGCCTGCCGCCCGGCCGAGCGGCCGAGCGGCCGGAGGACAAGTCCGGCCCGGGTGCGCAGCTCTGTGCGAGGGCTGGGTGGCGCTAGGCTGAGGCCAGCCTTAGACGATATCAGGTCTACCCCGGCGCCGGGCGTCTGGCCGTGGGCCG
>NC_140730.1:8641626-8651626 GCF_050655825.1 Lonchura striata | reverse complement strand
GCTCGCGGATCGGTCCCGGCACAGGGTAGACCGGGGGGGTGCCGCCACCCGCCCGCGGACAACGGCTCTCCTGGCCGGACGACGGAAGGACGGGACCGCCGGGCCGGGGTGGGGATGGCCTTCACCCTTTTCCGCCCAGGGAACCCGTCCGAGCGTTCGAGAAAGGTGCCACCGGCTTTCGCCCGCCCCGCGGCTGGCGCGCTCTCTCTCTCTCTCTCTCTCGGCCTCTCTTTCTCTCCCCTTCGGAAAAGCCGGGGTACGGCACCGATCAACGGAAAAAAAAAAAAAAAAAAAAAGGCACATGGCGTGCGCGGCCCACAAGGACCCGTGCTAACCACGGGCGCCGGGGGCCCGGGGGGGGGCGAGGCGCGCGCCGCCTTCTCGCTGCCCCCCCCTTCGAAACCCACCGGCATCGCTCGGCTCGGGGCTCGCTCGGGCCCCCGGCTCCACACAACCTCGGCTTTCGTGGGCCCGCACGCTTCTCGGTGCCGCGGCTTAGGGCCGCGAGAGGAAAAGGCCATCGGAGGCCGGGCGGGCGGGGGCCCCCCACAGCACCCGCACACGCCCTTGAAAAAATAGCAACGGACCGCCCGGGGCAGAAGCGGGCTCGGTCGCCACGACCGAGGAAGGGCGAGGCGCCGCCGCCTCGCCCGCGACCTTCCGGGGGTTGCTCTCTGCCGGGGGCTTCGGTCCGTGCTAGGGCGGGCCGGCCACCGCGGCCGGCCCCTCTCTGCCCGCGAAAAAAACAGCCCGCCCGCAAGGCGGGTCCCCGGCTTAAGGCCGAGGAAGGGGGTGACTTCAACAGCACGCGCCGGTGGGACGGGGTGCCGCCACCCCGGCTCCACGGCTCATCGGGCGACCGCCGTCACCGAGCCCCTCCGGCCACGCGGCGAATGCCGAGGCCAGGCCGCGCGCCCCACCGCTGCCCTTCCGACACGGACACGCTGGCAAACAGGTCGGGAGCGGGGGAACCGGGCGCCGCCACCGCGGCGGGCTGGCCGGGCCTTGCTCGGGGAGGAGGCTCTCGGGCGAGGGCCGGGGAAAAAAAAAGCCCGGCCGCGTCGACCCCCGGCTGCCGGCCACTGCCACCGGACCGGCTGCCGGAAAAATGCCTGCCGGAGCGGGCCCCGGCTTAAGGCCAGGCGGAAAAGGGACGAGGCGCCGCCGCCTCACCTGCCACCGATCGTCCCAGGGGGGCCGCCCCCCCTTCAACCGGGCCGGCACGGCAGCCGACCGGAGCGGAGCAACACACACGCGGGGCTTCTCACCGCCTCGCTGCGGCCAGCGAGCGGCTTCTCGACACGGTCTTTCGGGCCGTCTCTCTCGGCTCTCGGCTCTCTCTCTGGTGGCCCTTCACACTGCCCATTCTCTTCTCTCTGGCTTCTCGGGCAGCTCTCCCCGAAAGAGCGCCCTGGGCAGGACGGGAACCGGGACCAAGCCACGCGGCTCACCCGGCCTAGGCGGCACTCGCTCTGCCCCGACGACCGCGCGGCGCGGCCGCCCTATCCTCCGCCTTGCGACGCAGGCACCCTGGAAACCTGCGGGGACGCGGCCCGTCACCTCGCTCCCAATATACGGAAAGATAAGTCCAAGGCCGCCGACGCCTCCAAGGAGACGAGTGGAAGTCGACCGGGAGGGTGCGCCAGCGCAGGCCGACCGCTACGTCGACATAGCCGGAGGCAGCCTGGAACAGCGACCCCTTGGTGAACTTCCGCAGGCGGCCGCGACACCAGGTCTACCCGGGCGGACGGAGACCAGGTCTACCCCGGCTCCGGGATACCAGGTCTACCCCGGCCGCCGGGTACAAGGTCTACCCCGTCTCCGGGATACCAGGTCTACCCCGGCCGCCGGGTACAAGGTCTACCCCGGCTCCTGGATACCAGGTCTACCCCGGCCGCCGGGTACAAGGTCTACCCCGTCTCCTGGATACCAGGTCTACCCCGGCCGCCGGGTACAAGGTCTACCCCGGCTCCTGGATACCAGGTCTACCCCGGCCGCCGGGTACAAGGTCTACCCCGTCTCCTGGATACCAGGTCTACCCCGGCCGCCGGGTACAAGGTCTACCCCGTCTCCTGGATACCAGGTCTACCCCGGCCGCCGGGTACAAGGTCTACCCCGGCTCCTGGATACCAGGTCTACCCCGGCCGCCGGGTACAAGGTCTACCCCGTCTCCTGGATACCAGGTCTACCCCGGCCGCCGGGTACAAGGTCTACCCCGTCTCCTGGATACCAGGTCTACCCCGGCCGCCGGGTACAAGGTCTACCCCGGCTCCGGGATACCAGGTCTACCCCGGCCGCCGGGTACAAGGTCTACCCCGGCTCCTGGATACCAGGTCTACCCCGGCCGCCGGGTACAAGGTCTACCCCGGCTCCGGGATACCAGGTCTACCCCGGCCGCCGGGTACAAGGTCTACCCCGGCTCCGGGATACCAGGTCTACCCCGGCCGCCGGGTACAAGGTCTACCCCGGCTCCTGGATACCAGGTCTACCCCGGCCGCCGGGTACAAGGTCTACCCCGGCTCCTGGATACCAGGTCTACCCCGGCCGCCGGGTACAAGGTCTACCCCGTCTCCTGGATACCAGGTCTACCCCGGCCGCCGGGTACAAGGTCTACCCCGGCTCCTGGATACCAGGTCTACCCCGGCCGCCGGGTACAAGGTCTACCCCGTCTCCTGGATACCAGGTCTACCCCGGCCGCCGGGTACAAGGTCTACCCCGTCTCCTGGATACCAGGTCTACCCCGGCCGCCGGGTACAAGGTCTACCCCGTCTCCGGGATACCAGGTCTACCCCGGCCGCCGGGTACAAGGTCTACCCCGGCTCCTGGATACCAGGTCTACCCCGGCCGCCGGGTACAAGGTCTACCCCGGCTCCGGGATACCAGGTCTACCCCGGCCGCCGGGTACAAGGTCTACCCCGGCTCCGGGATACCAGGTCTACCCCGGCCGCCGGGTACAAGGTCTACCCCGGCTCCGGGATACCAGGTCTACCCCGGCCGCCGGGTACAAGGTCTACCCCGGCTCCTGGATACCAGGTCTACCCCGGCCGCCGGGTACAAGGTCTACCCCGTCTCCTGGATACCAGGTCTACCCCGGCCGCCGGGTACAAGGTCTACCCCGTCTCCTGGATACCAGGTCTACCCCGGCCGCCGGGTACAAGGTCTACCCCGTCTCCTGGATACCAGGTCTACCCCGGCCGCCGGGTACAAGGTCTACCCCGTCTCCTGGATACCAGGTCTACCCCGGCCGCCGGGTACAAGGTCTACCCCGGCTCCGGGATACCAGGTCTACCCCGGCCGCCGGGTACAAGGTCTACCCCGGCTCCGGGATACCAGGTCTACCCCGGCCGCCGGGTACAAGGTCTACCCCGGCTCCGGGATACCAGGTCTACCCCGGCCGCCGGGTACAAGGTCTACCCCGGCTCCGGGATACCAGGTCTACCCCGGCCGCCGGGTACAAGGTCTACCCCGGCTCCGGGATACCAGGTCTACCCCGGCCGCCGCGTACAAGGTCTACCCCGGCTCCTGGATACCAGGTCTACCCCGGCCGCCGGGTACAAGGTCTACCCCGTCTCCTGGATACCAGGTCTACCCCGGCCGCCGGGTACAAGGTCTACCCCGTCTCCTGGATACCAGGTCTACCCCGGCCGCCGGGTACAAGGTCTACCCCGGCTCCGGGATACCAGGTCTACCCCGGCCGCCGGGTACAAGGTCTACCCCGGCTCCTGGATACCAGGTCTACCCCGGCCGCCGGGTACAAGGTCTACCCCGTCTCCTGGATACCAGGTCTACCCCGGCCGCCGGGTACAAGGTCTACCCCGGCTCCGGGATACCAGGTCTACCCCGGCCGCCGGGTACAAGGTCTACCCCGGCTCCTGGATACCAGGTCTACCCCGGCCGCCGGGTACAAGGTCTACCCCGGCTCCGGGATACCAGGTCTACCCCGGCCGCCGGGTACAAGGTCTACCCCGGTTCCGGGATACCAGGTCTACCCCGGCCGCCGGGTACAAGGTCTACCCCGGCTCCTGGATACCAGGTCTACCCCGGCCGCCGGGTACAAGGTCTACCCCGGCTCCTGGATACCAGGTCTACCCCGGCCGCCGGGTACAAGGTCTACCCCGTCTCCTGGATACCAGGTCTACCCCGGCCGCCGGGTACAAGGTCTACCCCGGCTCCTGGATACCAGGTCTACCCCGGCCGCCGGGTACAAGGTCTACCCCGGCTCCGGGATACCAGGTCTACCCCGGCCGCCGGGTACAAGGTCTACCCCGGCTCCGGGATACCAGGTCTACCCCGGCCGCCGGGTACAAGGTCTACCCCGTCTCCTGGATACCAGGTCTACCCCGGCCGCCTGGAACAAGGTCTACCCCGGCCGCCGGGATACCAGGTCTACCCCGGCCGCCGGGTACAAGGTCTACCCCGTCTCCGGGATACCAGGTCTACCCCGGCCGCCGGGTACAAGGTCTACCCCGTCTCCTGGATACCAGGTCTACCCCGGCCGCCGGGTACAAGGTCTACCCCGTCTCCTGGATACCAGGTCTACCCCGGCCGCCGGGTACAAGGTCTACCCCGGCTCCGGGATACCAGGTCTACCCCGGCCGCCGGGTACAAGGTCTACCCCGGCTCCGGGATACCAGGTCTACCCCGGCCGCCGGGTACAAGGTCTACCCCGGCTCCGGGATACCAGGTCTACCCCGGCCGCCGGGTACAAGGTCTACCCCGTCTCCGGGATACCAGGTCTACCCCGGCCGCCGGGTACAAGGTCTACCCCGTCTCCTGGATACCAGGTCTACCCCGGCCGCCGGGTACAAGGTCTACCCCGTCTCCTGGATACCAGGTCTACCCCGGCCGCCGGGTACAAGGTCTACCCCGTCTCCTGGATACCAGGTCTACCCCGGCCGCCGGGTACAAGGTCTACCCCGTCTCCTGGATACCAGGTCTACCCCGGCCGCCGGGTACAAGGTCTACCCCGTCTCCTGGATACCAGGTCTACCCCGGCCGCCGGGTACAAGGTCTACCCCGGCTCCGGGATACCAGGTCTACCCCGGCCGCCGGGTACAAGGTCTACCCCGTCTCCTGGATACCAGGTCTACCCCGGCCGCCGGGTACAAGGTCTACCCCGGCTCCTGGATACCAGGTCTACCCCGGCCGCCGGGTACAAGGTCTACCCCGGCTCCGGGATACCAGGTCTACCCCGGCCGCCGGGTACAAGGTCTACCCCGGCTCCTGGATACCAGGTCTACCCCGGCCGCCGGGTACAAGGTCTACCCCGTCTCCTGGATACCAGGTCTACCCCGGCCGCCGGGTACAAGGTCTACCCCGGCTCCGGGATACCAGGTCTACCCCGGCCGCCGGGTACAAGGTCTACCCCGGCTCCGGGATACCAGGTCTACCCCGGCCGCCGGGTACAAGGTCTACCCCGGCTCCGGGATACCAGGTCTACCCCGGCCGCCGCGTACAAGGTCTACCCCGTCTCCTGGATACCAGGTCTACCCCGGCCGCCGGGTACAAGGTCTACCCCGTCTCCTGGATACCAGGTCTACCCCGGCCGCCGGGTACAAGGTCTACCCCGTCTCCTGGATACCAGGTCTACCCCGGCCGCCGGGTACAAGGTCTACCCCGGCTCCTGGATACCAGGTCTACCCCGGCCGCCGGGTACAAGGTCTACCCCGGCTCCTGGATACCAGGTCTACCCCGGCCGCCGGGTACAAGGTCTACCCCGTCTCCTGGATACCAGGTCTACCCCGGCCGCCGGGTACAAGGTCTACCCCGGCTCCGGGATACCAGGTCTACCCCGGCCGCCGGGTACAAGGTCTACCCCGGCTCCTGGATACCAGGTCTACCCCGGCCGCCGGGTACAAGGTCTACCCCGGCTCCGGGATACCAGGTCTACCCCGGCCGCCGGGTACAAGGTCTACCCCGGCTCCGGGATACCAGGTCTACCCCGGCCGCCGGGTACAAGGTCTACCCCGGCTCCTGGATACCAGGTCTACCCCGGCCGCCGGGTACAAGGTCTACCCCGGCTCCTGGATACCAGGTCTACCCCGGCCGCCGGGTACAAGGTCTACCCCGTCTCCTGGATACCAGGTCTACCCCGGCCGCCGGGTACAAGGTCTACCCCGGCTCCTGGATACCAGGTCTACCCCGGCCGCCGGGTACAAGGTCTACCCCGGCTCCGGGATACCAGGTCTACCCCGGCCGCCGGGTACAAGGTCTACCCCGGCTCCGGGATACCAGGTCTACCCCGGCCGCCGGGTACAAGGTCTACCCCGTCTCCTGGATACCAGGTCTACCCCGGCCGCCTGGAACAAGGTCTACCCCGGCCGCCGGGATACCAGGTCTACCCCGGCCGCCGGGTACAAGGTCTACCCCGTCTCCGGGATACCAGGTCTACCCCGGCCGCCGGGTACAAGGTCTACCCCGTCTCCTGGATACCAGGTCTACCCCGGCCGCCGGGTACAAGGTCTACCCCGTCTCCTGGATACCAGGTCTACCCCGGCCGCCGGGTACAAGGTCTACCCCGGCTCCGGGATACCAGGTCTACCCCGGCCGCCGGGTACAAGGTCTACCCCGGCTCCGGGATACCAGGTCTACCCCGGCCGCCGGGTACAAGGTCTACCCCGGCTCCTGGATACCAGGTCTACCCCGGCCGCCGGGTACAAGGTCTACCCCGTCTCCTGGATACCAGGTCTACCCCGGCCGCCGGGTACAAGGTCTACCCCGGCTCCGGGATACCAGGTCTACCCCGGCCGCCGGGTACAAGGTCTACCCCGGCTCCGGGATACCAGGTGTAGCCCGGGGGGCCGGACAACGGGTCTACCCCGGCGCCCGGAGGAAAAGTCTACTCCGGGGCCATGGCAAGAGGTATTTCCCCATACCCGGGTAGTAGAGCGTTTCTCAATGGCCGGCTTTACCTTTTTTTGCCTGGTGGGGGTGGGGGGGGCGGGCGCGAGGGGGGGGGCTCGGTGTGGGTTTTTTTGGGGGGTGGGGGAATGTGCGTTGCGGGACTTTTGGTTCGAGTTTTCTGGGTTTGTTTTAGGAGTTACGGGGTTATCCCTTTGTTTTTTGTGGCTTGGTTCCCCTTGGTCTGGTTTGGGGTTCGGGTTTCATTTCCCGCGCTTCCCCTTTCCTCCCTTCTCGAAGAGAACGACTCTTCTGTTCCCTCGGCGCAAGAAACTGATCCGGAAAAGGAATTTTCTTGACGAACTTTATTTCTTTCCCTCTGGTACCCAGAGCGATCCCAGACCAAGCTGACAGGCAGCCTGCGTCAGCCTGCCGTCGAAGCAGCGTCAGCAGCCCCCTCCGCCCGGGGTGCCGCGCAGCCCTACCCGGCCGAACGGAATTTCAGTGGGGCCAGCGCGCAAGGGAAGCGAGGGAGGGAGGGAGGGACGGGGGGGCGGGGGGGGGAAGGGAGGGAGAGAGAGACAGAGAGAGAGGGGCACGGTGACACACACGCCGGCTCCACACACTCGCAATCCGACGCCGCCCCCTCAGAGCCCGCCCATCGACGGTTGGGGGCGCCCCGCCTGAAGACTTTCCCTGCCTCCGCCCATCGGCGGTTGGGGGCGCCCCGCCCTGCCCCATCAGACTCCCCGGCGCCGCTCGCAGACTACTTTCCCCACCCCCGTCGCCGTCCCCCGCCCGCTCTCTCCTCGGCCGGTTCGCACACCCGCAGCGGCGGGAGGGCCAGGAGCGGGCCGACACCGAGGAAGGCGGGTCCTTCGGCCAGCAGGGCCGGGGCCCGCGGCAGAGGCGGCCCCTTTGCCGAGAAGCCTTCTCTTCGGCTCTCGCCCAGCCTTCTGCTTTGACGGCCTTCTTTCCTTGACGCTCCAGCCCGGCCTGGCCCCGTCCGAGCCCGGGGCAGGACGGCAGCGGGGTGGGGGGGAGGGGGGTCGAGCGGCTGAAGGCAGTGAGGGATCCGGAGACGGAGGCAGGAGCCGGGCCGCTGTCGCTTTGGGCACGGAGGAGGCGGGAGCGCTGCCGGCTCCCAACGGCCGGCTCCTTCCCTCTCTAGACTGGCGCCGGGCGGCCGCAGGGTGGGTCGTGCGCGGGACAGCAGGTCCGCCCGGGACACCAGGGCGACAGTTCTGCCGCAGCAGCCGGGCGGCCGGAGGCCGGGCCCGGAGTAGGACGACAGGTCTACCCCGGCGCCCGGAACACCAGGTCTACCCCGGCTCCAGGGCAACAGGCCTACCCCGGCGCCCGGAATTCCAGGTCTACCCCGGTGCCCGGAACACCAGGTCTACCCCGGCTCCAGGAGAACAGGCCTACCCCGGCGCCCGGAATTCCAGGTCTACCCCGGCTCCAGGGGAACAGGCCTACCCCGGCGCCCGGAATTCCAGGTCTACCCCGGCTCCCGGAAGACCAGGTCTACCCCGGCGCCCGGAAGACCAGGTCTACCCCGAGGCTTCCGTGCACCAGGTCTACCCCGGCGCCCGGAAGACCAGGTCTACCCCGAGGCTTCCGTGCACCAGGTCTACCCCGGCGCCCGGAACACCAGGTCTACCCCGGCTCCAGGGGAACAGGCCTACCCCGGCGCCCGGAATTCCAGGTCTACCCCGGCGCCCGGAAGACCAGGTCTACCCCGAGGCTTCCGTGCACCAAGTCTACCCCGGCGCTCGGAACACCAGGTCTACCCCGGCTCCCGGAACACCAGGTCTACCCCGGCTCCAGGGGAACAGGCCTACCCCGGCGCCCGGAATTCCAGGTCTACCCCGGCGCCCGGAAGACCAGGTCTACCCCGAGGCTTCCGTGCACCAAGTCTACCCCGGCGCTCGGAACACCAGGTCTACCCCGGCTCCAGGGGAACAGGCCTACCCCGGCGCCCGGAATTCCAGGTCTACCCCGGCGCCCGGAAGACCAGGTCTACCCCGAGGCTTCCGTGCACCAAGTCTACCCCGGCGCTCGGAACACCAGGTCTACCCCGGCTCCCGGAAGACCAGGTCTACCCCGAGGCTTCCGTGCACCAGGTCTACCCCGGCTCCCGGAACACCAGGTCTACCCCGGCTCCAGGGGAACAGGTCTACCCCGGCGCCCGGAATTCCAGGTCTACCCCGGCTCCCGGAAGACCAGGTCTACCCCGGCTCCAGGAGAACAGGCCTACCCCGGCGCCCGGAATTCCAGGTCTACCCCGGCTCCCGGAAGACCAGGTCTACCCCGGCGCCCGGAAGACCAGGTCTACCCCGAGGCTTCCGTGCACCAGGTCTACCCCGGCGCCCGGAAGACCAGGTCTACCCCGAGGCTTCCGTGCACCAAGTCTACCCCGGCGCCCGGAAGACCAGGTCTACCCCGAGGCTTCCGTGCACCAAGTCTACCCCGGCGCCCGGAAGACCAGGTCTACCCCGAGGCTTCCGTGCACCAAGTCTACCCCGGCGCTCGGAACACCAGGTCTACCCCGGCTCCCGGAAGACCAGGTCTACCCCGAGGCTTCCGTGCACCAGGTCTACCCCGGCTCCCGGAACACCAGGTCTACCCCGGCTCCAGGGGAACAGGTCTACCCCGGCGCCCGGAATTCCAGGTCTACCCCGGCTCCCGGAAGACCAGGTCTACCCCGGCTCCAGGAGAACAGGCCTACCCCGGCGCCCGGAATTCCAGGTCTACCCCGGCTCCCGGAAGACCAGGTCTACCCCGGCGCCCGGAAGACCAGGTCTACCCCGAGGCTTCCGTGCACCAGGTCTACCCCGGCGCCCGGAACACCAGGTCTACCCCGGCTCCAGGGGAACAGGCCTACCCCGGCGCCCGGAATTCCAGGTCTACCCCGGCGCCCGGAAGACCAGGTCTACCCCGAGGCTTCCGTGCACCAAGTCTACCCCGGCGCTCGGAACACCAGGTCTACCCCGGCTCCCGGAACACCAGGTCTACCCCGGCTCCAGGGGAACAGGCCTACCCCGGCGCCCGGAATTCCAGGTCTACCCCGGCGCCCGGAAGACCAGGTCTACCCCGAGGCTTCCGTGCACCAAGTCTACCCCGGCGCTCGGAACACCAGGTCTACCCCGGCTCCCGG
>NC_140730.1:8619126-8629126 GCF_050655825.1 Lonchura striata | reverse complement strand
AGCCCGGCCGGCCGGGGGCCCTCTCCGACGCGACCCGAAAAGCCTCATCGATCGGGGCGGACGCGGCTGCACGAGGGCAGAGGAGGCAGCGGAGCGCAGAGGCAAAGCCCCAGCAGCCGCGGAACCGCCCGGCCGAAAGCGTGCAACGCACACCACGGCCCCACGGCAGCCCACCAAGGCGCACGCCCCACCGGCCGGCGCCGCCACGGGTGCGGCTGGGCCGAGAGCGGACGGGCTTGGGGGCTCCGCACGCGTGCGAGCGGGGACACGCGTCCCCGGACCGATCCGCTCGCGGATCGGTCCCGGCACAGGGTAGACCGGGGGGGTGCCGCCACCCGCCCGCGGACAACGGCTCTCCTGGCCGGACGACGGAAGGACGGGACCGCCGGGCCGGGGTGGGGATGGCCTTCACCCTTTTCCGCCCAGGTGCCACCGGCTTTCGCCCGCCCCGCGGCTGGCGCGCTCTCTCTCTCTCTCTCTCTCGGCCTCTCTTTCTCTCCCCTTCGGAAAAGCCGGGGTACGGCACCGATCAACGGAAAAAAAAAAAAAAAAAAAAAAGGCACATGGCGTGCGCGGCCCACAAGGACCCGTGCTAACCACGGGCGCCGGGGGCCCGGGGGGGGGCGAGGCGCGCGCCGCCTTCTCGCTGCCCCCCCCTTCGAAACCCACCGGCATCGCTCGGCTCGGGGCTCGCTCGGGCCCCCGGCTCCACACAACCTCGGCTTTCGTGGGCCCGCACGCTTCTCGGTGCCGCGGCTTAGGGCCGCGAGAGGAAAAGGCCATCGGAGGCCGGGCGGGCGGGGGCCCCCCACAGCACCCGCACACGCCCTTGAAAAAATAGCAACGGACCGCCCGGGGCAGAAGCGGGCTCGGTCGCCACGACCGAGGAAGGGCGAGGCGCCGCCGCCTCGCCCGCGACCTTCCGGGGGTTGCTCTCTGCCGGGGGCTTCGGTCCGTGCTAGGGCGGGCCGGCCACCGCGGCCGGCCCCTCTCTGCCCGCGAAAAAAACAGCCCGCCCGCAAGGCGGGTCCCCGGCTTAAGGCCGAGGAAGGGGGTGACTTCAACAGCACGCGCCGGTGGGACGGGGTGCCGCCACCCCGGCTCCACGGCTCATCGGGCGACCGCCGTCACCGAGCCCCTCCGGCCACGCGGCGAATGCCGAGGCCAGGCCGCGCGCCCCACCGCTGCCCTTCCGACACGGACACGCTGGCAAACAGGTCGGGAGCGGGGGAACCGGGCGCCGCCACCGCGGCGGGCTGGCCGGGCCTTGCTCGGGGAGGAGGCTCTCGGGCGAGGGCCGGGGAAAAAAAAAGCCCGGCCGCGTCGACCCCCGGCTGCCGGCCACTGCCACCGGACCGGCTGCCGGAAAAATGCCTGCCGGAGCGGGCCCCGGCTTAAGGCCAGGCGGAAAAGGGACGAGGCGCCGCCGCCTCACCTGCCACCGATCGTCCCAGGGGGGCCGCCCCCCCTTCAACCGGGCCGGCACGGCAGCCGACCGGAGCGGAGCAACACACACGCGGGGCTTCTCACCGCCTCGCTGCGGCCAGCGAGCGGCTTCTCGACACGGTCTTTCGGGCCGTCTCTCTCGGCTCTCGGCTCTCTCTCTGGTGGCCCTTCACACTGCCCATTCTCTTCTCTCTGGCTTCTCGGGCAGCTCTCCCCGAAAGAGCGCCCTGGGCAGGACGGGAACCGGGACCAAGCCACGCGGCTCACCCGGCCTAGGCGGCACTCGCTCTGCCCCGACGACCGCGCGGCGCGGCCGCCCTATCCTCCGCCTTGCGACGCAGGCACCCTGGAAACCTGCGGGGACGCGGCCCGTCACCTCGCTCCCAATATACGGAAAGATAAGTCCAAGGCCGCCGACGCCTCCAAGGAGACGAGTGGAAGTCGACCGGGAGGGTGCGCCAGCGCAGGCCGACCGCTACGTCGACATAGCCGGAGGCAGCCTGGAACAGCGACCCCTTGGTGAACTTCCGCAGGCGGCCGCGACACCAGGTCTACCCGGGCGGACGGAGACCAGGTCTACCCCGGC
Source organism: Lonchura striata (assembly GCF_050655825.1). Lineage (NCBI taxonomy): Eukaryota > Metazoa > Chordata > Aves > Passeriformes > Estrildidae > Lonchura > Lonchura striata. The sequence goes on along the minus strand of NC_140730.1, from coordinate 8,627,094 downwards.
TCCGGGATACCAGGTCTACCCCGGCCGCCGGGTACAAGGTCTACCCCGTCTCCGGGATACCAGGTCTACCCCGGCCGCCGGGTACAAGGTCTACCCCGGCTCCTGGATACCAGGTCTACCCCGGCCGCCGGGTACAAGGTCTACCCCGTCTCCTGGATACCAGGTCTACCCCGGCCGCCGGGTACAAGGTCTACCCCGGCTCCTGGATACCAGGTCTACCCCGGCCGCCGGGTACAAGGTCTACCCCGTCTCCTGGATACCAGGTCTACCCCGGCCGCCGGGTACAAGGTCTACCCCGGCTCCTGGATACCAGGTCTACCCCGGCCGCCGGGTACAAGGTCTACCCCGGCTCCTGGATACCAGGTCTACCCCGGCCGCCGGGTACAAGGTCTACCCCGTCTCCTGGATACCAGGTCTACCCCGGCCGCCGGGTACAAGGTCTACCCCGTCTCCTGGATACCAGGTCTACCCCGGCCGCCGGGTACAAGGTCTACCCCGGCTCCGGGATACCAGGTCTACCCCGGCCGCCGGGTACAAGGTCTACCCCGGCTCCTGGATACCAGGTCTACCCCGGCCGCCGGGTACAAGGTCTACCCCGGCTCCGGGATACCAGGTCTACCCCGGCCGCCGGGTACAAGGTCTACCCCGGCTCCGGGATACCAGGTCTACCCCGGCCGCCGGGTACAAGGTCTACCCCGGCTCCTGGATACCAGGTCTACCCCGGCCGCCGGGTACAAGGTCTACCCCGGCTCCTGGATACCAGGTCTACCCCGGCCGCCGGGTACAAGGTCTACCCCGTCTCCTGGATACCAGGTCTACCCCGGCCGCCGGGTACAAGGTCTACCCCGTCTCCTGGATACCAGGTCTACCCCGGCCGCCGGGTACAAGGTCTACCCCGTCTCCTGGATACCAGGTCTACCCCGGCCGCCGGGTACAAGGTCTACCCCGTCTCCGGGATACCAGGTCTACCCCGGCCGCCGGGTACAAGGTCTACCCCGGCTCCTGGATACCAGGTCTACCCCGGCCGCCGGGTACAAGGTCTACCCCGGCTCCGGGATACCAGGTCTACCCCGGCCGCCGGGTACAAGGTCTACCCCGGCTCCGGGATACCAGGTCTACCCCGGCCGCCGGGTACAAGGTCTACCCCGGCTCCGGGATACCAGGTCTACCCCGGCCGCCGGGTACAAGGTCTACCCCGGCTCCTGGATACCAGGTCTACCCCGGCCGCCGGGTACAAGGTCTACCCCGTCTCCTGGATACCAGGTCTACCCCGGCCGCCGGGTACAAGGTCTACCCCGTCTCCTGGATACCAGGTCTACCCCGGCCGCCGGGTACAAGGTCTACCCCGTCTCCTGGATACCAGGTCTACCCCGGCCGCCGGGTACAAGGTCTACCCCGTCTCCTGGATACCAGGTCTACCCCGGCCGCCGGGTACAAGGTCTACCCCGGCTCCGGGATACCAGGTCTACCCCGGCCGCCGGGTACAAGGTCTACCCCGGCTCCGGGATACCAGGTCTACCCCGGCCGCCGGGTACAAGGTCTACCCCGGCTCCGGGATACCAGGTCTACCCCGGCCGCCGGGTACAAGGTCTACCCCGGCTCCGGGATACCAGGTCTACCCCGGCCGCCGGGTACAAGGTCTACCCCGGCTCCGGGATACCAGGTCTACCCCGGCCGCCGCGTACAAGGTCTACCCCGGCTCCTGGATACCAGGTCTACCCCGGCCGCCGGGTACAAGGTCTACCCCGTCTCCTGGATACCAGGTCTACCCCGGCCGCCGGGTACAAGGTCTACCCCGTCTCCTGGATACCAGGTCTACCCCGGCCGCCGGGTACAAGGTCTACCCCGGCTCCTGGATACCAGGTCTACCCCGGCCGCCGGGTACAAGGTCTACCCCGGCTCCTGGATACCAGGTCTACCCCGGCCGCCGGGTACAAGGTCTACCCCGTCTCCTGGATACCAGGTCTACCCCGGCCGCCGGGTACAAGGTCTACCCCGGCTCCGGGATACCAGGTCTACCCCGGCCGCCGGGTACAAGGTCTACCCCGGCTCCTGGATACCAGGTCTACCCCGGCCGCCGGGTACAAGGTCTACCCCGGCTCCGGGATACCAGGTCTACCCCGGCCGCCGGGTACAAGGTCTACCCCGGTTCCGGGATACCAGGTCTACCCCGGCCGCCGGGTACAAGGTCTACCCCGGCTCCTGGATACCAGGTCTACCCCGGCCGCCGGGTACAAGGTCTACCCCGGCTCCTGGATACCAGGTCTACCCCGGCCGCCGGGTACAAGGTCTACCCCGTCTCCTGGATACCAGGTCTACCCCGGCCGCCGGGTACAAGGTCTACCCCGGCTCCTGGATACCAGGTCTACCCCGGCCGCCGGGTACAAGGTCTACCCCGGCTCCGGGATACCAGGTCTACCCCGGCCGCCGGGTACAAGGTCTACCCCGGCTCCGGGATACCAGGTCTACCCCGGCCGCCGGGTACAAGGTCTACCCCGTCTCCTGGATACCAGGTCTACCCCGGCCGCCTGGAACAAGGTCTACCCCGGCCGCCGGGATACCAGGTCTACCCCGGCCGCCGGGTACAAGGTCTACCCCGTCTCCGGGATACCAGGTCTACCCCGGCCGCCGGGTACAAGGTCTACCCCGTCTCCTGGATACCAGGTCTACCCCGGCCGCCGGGTACAAGGTCTACCCCGTCTCCTGGATACCAGGTCTACCCCGGCCGCCGGGTACAAGGTCTACCCCGGCTCCGGGATACCAGGTCTACCCCGGCCGCCGGGTACAAGGTCTACCCCGGCTCCGGGATACCAGGTCTACCCCGGCCGCCGGGTACAAGGTCTACCCCGGCTCCGGGATACCAGGTCTACCCCGGCCGCCGGGTACAAGGTCTACCCCGTCTCCGGGATACCAGGTCTACCCCGGCCGCCGGGTACAAGGTCTACCCCGTCTCCTGGATACCAGGTCTACCCCGGCCGCCGGGTACAAGGTCTACCCCGTCTCCTGGATACCAGGTCTACCCCGGCCGCCGGGTACAAGGTCTACCCCGTCTCCTGGATACCAGGTCTACCCCGGCCGCCGGGTACAAGGTCTACCCCGTCTCCTGGATACCAGGTCTACCCCGGCCGCCGGGTACAAGGTCTACCCCGTCTCCTGGATACCAGGTCTACCCCGGCCGCCGGGTACAAGGTCTACCCCGGCTCCGGGATACCAGGTCTACCCCGGCCGCCGGGTACAAGGTCTACCCCGTCTCCTGGATACCAGGTCTACCCCGGCCGCCGGGTACAAGGTCTACCCCGGCTCCTGGATACCAGGTCTACCCCGGCCGCCGGGTACAAGGTCTACCCCGGCTCCGGGATACCAGGTCTACCCCGGCCGCCGGGTACAAGGTCTACCCCGGCTCCTGGATACCAGGTCTACCCCGGCCGCCGGGTACAAGGTCTACCCCGTCTCCTGGATACCAGGTCTACCCCGGCCGCCGGGTACAAGGTCTACCCCGGCTCCGGGATACCAGGTCTACCCCGGCCGCCGGGTACAAGGTCTACCCCGGCTCCGGGATACCAGGTCTACCCCGGCCGCCGGGTACAAGGTCTACCCCGGCTCCGGGATACCAGGTCTACCCCGGCCGCCGCATACAAGGTCTACCCCGGCTCCTGGATACCAGGTCTACCCCGGCCGCCGGGTACAAGGTCTACCCCGTCTCCTGGATACCAGGTCTACCCCGGCCGCCGGGTACAAGGTCTACCCCGTCTCCTGGATACCAGGTCTACCCCGGCCGCCGGGTACAAGGTCTACCCCGGCTCCTGGATACCAGGTCTACCCCGGCCGCCGGGTACAAGGTCTACCCCGGCTCCTGGATACCAGGTCTACCCCGGCCGCCGGGTACAAGGTCTACCCCGTCTCCTGGATACCAGGTCTACCCCGGCCGCCGGGTACAAGGTCTACCCCGGCTCCGGGATACCAGGTCTACCCCGGCCGCCGGGTACAAGGTCTACCCCGGCTCCGGGATACCAGGTCTACCCCGGCCGCCGGGTACAAGGTCTACCCCGGCTCCGGGATACCAGGTCTACCCCGGCCGCCGGGTACAAGGTCTACCCCGGCTCCTGGATACCAGGTCTACCCCGGCCGCCGGGTACAAGGTCTACCCCGGCTCCTGGATACCAGGTCTACCCCGGCCGCCGGGTACAAGGTCTACCCCGTCTCCTGGATACCAGGTCTACCCCGGCCGCCGGGTACAAGGTCTACCCCGGCTCCTGGATACCAGGTCTACCCCGGCCGCCGGGTACAAGGTCTACCCCGGCTCCGGGATACCAGGTCTACCCCGGCCGCCGGGTACAAGGTCTACCCCGGCTCCGGGATACCAGGTCTACCCCGGCCGCCGGGTACAAGGTCTACCCCGTCTCCTGGATACCAGGTCTACCCCGGCCGCCTGGAACAAGGTCTACCCCGTCTCCTGGATACCAGGTCTACCCCGGCCGCCGGGTACAAGGTCTACCCCGTCTCCGGGATACCAGGTCTACCCCGGCCGCCGGGTACAAGGTCTACCCCGGCTCCGGGATACCAGGTCTACCCCGGCCGCCGGGTACAAGGTCTACCCCGGCTCCGGGATACCAGGTCTACCCCGGCCGCCGGGTACAAGGTCTACCCCGGCTCCTGGATACCAGGTCTACCCCGGCCGCCGCGTACAAGGTCTACCCCGTCTCCTGGATACCAGGTCTACCCCGGCCGCCGGGTACAAGGTCTACCCCGTCTCCTGGATACCAGGTCTACCCCGGCCGCCGGGTACAAGGTCTACCCCGGCTCCGGGATACCAGGTCTACCCCGGCCGCCGGGTACAAGGTCTACCCCGGCTCCGGGATACCAGGTGTAGCCCGGGGGGCCGGACAACGGGTCTACCCCGGCGCCCGGAGGAAAAGTCTACTCCGGGGCCATGGCAAGAGGTATTTCCCCATACCCGGGTAGTAGAGCGTTTCTCAATGGCCGGCTTTACCTTTTTTTGCCTGGTGGGGGTGGGGGGGGCGGGCGCGAGGGGGGGGGCTCGGTGTGGGTTTTTTTGGGGGGTGGGGGAATGTGCGTTGCGGGACTTTTGGTTCGAGTTTTCTGGGTTTGTTTTAGGAGTTACGGGGTTATCCCTTTGTTTTTTGTGGCTTGGTTCCCCTTGGTCTGGTTTGGGGTTCGGGTTTCATTTCCCGCGCTTCCCCTTTCCTCCCTTCTCGAAGAGAACGACTCTTCTGTTCCCTCGGCGCAAGAAACTGATCCGGAAAAGGAATTTTCTTGACGAACTTTATTTCTTTCCCTCTGGTACCCAGAGCGATCCCAGACCAAGCTGACAGGCAGCCTGCGTCAGCCTGCCGTCGAAGCAGCGTCAGCAGCCCCCTCCGCCCGGGGTGCCGCGCAGCCCTACCCGGCCGAACGGAATTTCAGTGGGGCCAGCGCGCAAGGGAAGCGAGGGAGGGAGGGAGGGACGGGGGGGCGGGGGGGGGAAGGGAGGGAGAGAGAGACAGAGAGAGAGGGGCACGGTGACACACACGCCGGCTCCACACACTCGCAATCCGACGCCGCCCCCTCAGAGCCCGCCCATCGACGGTTGGGGGCGCCCCGCCTGAAGACTTTCCCTGCCTCCGCCCATCGGCGGTTGGGGGCGCCCCGCCCTGCCCCATCAGACTCCCCGGCGCCGCTCGCAGACTACTTTCCCCACCCCCGTCGCCGTCCCCCGCCCGCTCTCTCCTCGGCCGGTTCGCACACCCGCAGCGGCGGGAGGGCCAGGAGCGGGCCGACACCGAGGAAGGCGGGTCCTTCGGCCAGCAGGGCCGGGGCCCGCGGCAGAGGCGGCCCCTTTGCCGAGAAGCCTTCTCTTCGGCTCTCGCCCAGCCTTCTGCTTTGACGGCCTTCTTTCCTTGACGCTCCAGCCCGGCCTGGCCCCGTCCGAGCCCGGGGCAGGACGGCAGCGGGGTGGGGGGGAGGGGGGTCGAGCGGCTGAAGGCAGTGAGGGATCCGGAGACGGAGGCAGGAGCCGGGCCGCTGTCGCTTTGGGCACGGAGGAGGCGGGAGCGCTGCCGGCTCCCAACGGCCGGCTCCTTCCCTCTCTAGACTGGCGCCGGGCGGCCGCAGGGTGGGTCGTGCGCGGGACAGCAGGTCCGCCCGGGACACCAGGGCGACAGTTCTGCCGCAGCAGCCGGGCGGCCGGAGGCCGGGCCCGGAGTAGGACGACAGGTCTACCCCGGCGCCCGGAACACCAGGTCTACCCCGGCTCCAGGGCAACAGGCCTACCCCGGCGCCCGGAATTCCAGGTCTACCCCGGTGCCCGGAACACCAGGTCTACCCCGGCTCCAGGAGAACAGGCCTACCCCGGCGCCCGGAATTCCAGGTCTACCCCGGCTCCAGGGGAACAGGCCTACCCCGGCGCCCGGAATTCCAGGTCTACCCCGGCTCCCGGAAGACCAGGTCTACCCCGGCGCCCGGAAGACCAGGTCTACCCCGAGGCTTCCGTGCACCAGGTCTACCCCGGCGCCCGGAAGACCAGGTCTACCCCGAGGCTTCCGTGCACCAGGTCTACCCCGGCGCCCGGAACACCAGGTCTACCCCGGCTCCAGGGGAACAGGCCTACCCCGGCGCCCGGAATTCCAGGTCTACCCCGGCGCCCGGAAGACCAGGTCTACCCCGAGGCTTCCGTGCACCAAGTCTACCCCGGCGCTCGGAACACCAGGTCTACCCCGGCTCCCGGAACACCAGGTCTACCCCGGCTCCAGGGGAACAGGCCTACCCCGGCGCCCGGAATTCCAGGTCTACCCCGGCGCCCGGAAGACCAGGTCTACCCCGAGGCTTCCGTGCACCAAGTCTACCCCGGCGCTCGGAACACCAGGTCTACCCCGGCTCCAGGGGAACAGGCCTACCCCGGCGCCCGGAATTCCAGGTCTACCCCGGCGCCCGGAAGACCAGGTCTACCCCGAGGCTTCCGTGCACCAAGTCTACCCCGGCGCTCGGAACACCAGGTCTACCCCGGCTCCCGGAAGACCAGGTCTACCCCGAGGCTTCCGTGCACCAGGTCTACCCCGGCTCCCGGAACACCAGGTCTACCCCGGCTCCAGGGGAACAGGTCTACCCCGGCGCCCGGAATTCCAGGTCTACCCCGGCTCCCGGAAGACCAGGTCTACCCCGGCTCCAGGAGAACAGGCCTACCCCGGCGCCCGGAATTCCAGGTCTACCCCGGCTCCCGGAAGACCAGGTCTACCCCGGCGCCCGGAAGACCAGGTCTACCCCGAGGCTTCCGTGCACCAGGTCTACCCCGGCGCCCGGAAGACCAGGTCTACCCCGAGGCTTCCGTGCACCAAGTCTACCCCGGCGCCCGGAAGACCAGGTCTACCCCGAGGCTTCCGTGCACCAGGTCTACCCCGGCGCCCGGAAGACCAGGTCTACCCCGAGGCTTCCGTGCACCAAGTCTACCCCGGCGCTCGGAACACCAGGTCTACCCCGGCTCCCGGAAGACCAGGTCTACCCCGAGGCTTCCGTGCACCAGGTCTACCCCGGCTCCCGGAACACCAGGTCTACCCCGGCTCCAGGGGAACAGGTCTACCCCGGCGCCCGGAATTCCAGGTCTACCCCGGCTCCCGGAAGACCAGGTCTACCCCGGCTCCAGGAGAACAGGCCTACCCCGGCGCCCGGAATTCCAGGTCTACCCCGGCTCCCGGAAGACCAGGTCTACCCCGGCGCCCGGAAGACCAGGTCTACCCCGAGGCTTCCGTGCACCAGGTCTACCCCGGCGCCCGGAACACCAGGTCTACCCCGGCTCCAGGGGAACAGGCCTACCCCGGCGCCCGGAATTCCAGGTCTACCCCGGCGCCCGGAAGACCAGGTCTACCCCGAGGCTTCCGTGCACCAAGTCTACCCCGGCGCTCGGAACACCAGGTCTACCCCGGCTCCCGGAACACCAGGTCTACCCCGGCTCCAGGGGAACAGGCCTACCCCGGC
>NC_140730.1:8594126-8606626 GCF_050655825.1 Lonchura striata | reverse complement strand
GCGTGGCTCGCGGGGACGGAGGCTCGGCCGGGGCTGACCCGCCCCCGAGGCCGACGCCCCCCGCCCGCCGACCGGTCGCGGGCGAGCGACCGGCCGCCGGCGAGGTTGGGCCGAGCGGGGCCGCTCGGGAGAGCGAAACCCGCCGCGGCGCGGCCCCCCACCGGGCCACACGGAAAGCAACCGGACGTGCTAGAGGAGACAGCGACCCGACGAGGCGGGCGCGGCCCGGACACCGGGGCCCCTTCGAGCCGGGGCGGCTCGCTCTGCAGCAGGCGGCGGAACGGCAAAGGAGCGCCGTGCGGTGCGCGCCCGCGCGCGCACGGGCGGCTCGGGCTCTTTTCCCCCGGCCGCGCACACCCCTCTCTCTCTCTCTCTCTCTCATATCGGGCTTTCGCCTTTCCTTTGCGCTTCGACACGGCGACTTTTCGCCTCCTCGCGGCTCGGCTCCAGCCGCACCGCCGCCCGGCGCTGCTCGCGGCCGGCACCCACGGGGCGCTAAACCGGGACCAAAGGCCGGCACCGGCAAACCTCGCGTGCTTTCGAAGGACACCTGTAGGCTCGCGGGGCCACGCGGCCATCACACAGCTGGGACGGTCAAGACGCCCTTCCTCGGCAGCGGGAGGGGCGACACCTCGCCTGCGACGGGGAGCGAATCGGAGAAGAGACCGCCCGGCCCGAACACCGGACCCCCGCCGTGGGCTTCCCCATGACAGAGAAGCCCCGGAAGAAAGCCCGGCCGGCCGGGGGCCCTCTCCGACGCGACCCGAAAAGCCTCATCGATCGGGGCGGACGCGGCTGCACGAGGGCAGAGGAGGCAGCGGAGCGCAGAGGCAAAGCCCCAGCAGCCGCGGAACCGCCCGGCCGAAAGCGTGCAACGCACACCACGGCCCCACGGCAGCCCACCAAGGCGCACGCCCCACCGGCCGGCGCCGCCACGGGTGCGGCTGGGCCGAGAGCGGACGGGCTTGGGGGCTCCGCACGCGTGCGAGCGGGGACACGCGTCCCCGGACCGATCCGCTCGCGGATCGGTCCCGGCACAGGGTAGACCGGGGGGGTGCCGCCACCCGCCCGCGGACAACGGCTCTCCTGGCCGGACGACGGAAGGACGGGACCGCCGGGCCGGGGTGGGGATGGCCTTCACCCTTTTCCGCCCAGGGAACCCGTCCGAGCGTTCGAGAAAGGTGCCACCGGCTTTCGCCCGCCCCGCGGCTGGCGCGCTCTCTCTCTCTCTCTCTCTCGGCCTCTCTTTCTCTCCCCTTCGGAAAAGCCGGGGTACGGCACCGATCAACGGAAAAAAAAAAAAAAAAAAAAAAGGCACATGGCGTGCGCGGCCCACAAGGACCCGTGCTAACCACGGGCGCCGGGGGCCCGGGGGGGGGCGAGGCGCGCGCCGCCTTCTCGCTGCCCCCCCCTTCGAAACCCACCGGCATCGCTCGGCTCGGGGCTCGCTCGGGCCCCCGGCTCCACACAACCTCGGCTTTCGTGGGCCCGCACGCTTCTCGGTGCCGCGGCTTAGGGCCGCGAGAGGAAAAGGCCATCGGAGGCCGGGCGGGCGGGGGCCCCCCACAGCACCCGCACACGCCCTTGAAAAAATAGCAACGGACCGCCCGGGGCAGAAGCGGGCTCGGTCGCCACGACCGAGGAAGGGCGAGGCGCCGCCGCCTCGCCCGCGACCTTCCGGGGGTTGCTCTCTGCCGGGGGCTTCGGTCCGTGCTAGGGCGGGCCGGCCACCGCGGCCGGCCCCTCTCTGCCCGCGAAAAAAACAGCCCGCCCGCAAGGCGGGTCCCCGGCTTAAGGCCGAGGAAGGGGGTGACTTCAACAGCACGCGCCGGTGGGACGGGGTGCCGCCACCCCGGCTCCACGGCTCATCGGGCGACCGCCGTCACCGAGCCCCTCCGGCCACGCGGCGAATGCCGAGGCCAGGCCGCGCGCCCCACCGCTGCCCTTCCGACACGGACACGCTGGCAAACAGGTCGGGAGCGGGGGAACCGGGCGCCGCCACCGCGGCGGGCTGGCCGGGCCTTGCTCGGGGAGGAGGCTCTCGGGCGAGGGCCGGGGAAAAAAAAAGCCCGGCCGCGTCGACCCCCGGCTGCCGGCCACTGCCACCGGACCGGCTGCCGGAAAAATGCCTGCCGGAGCGGGCCCCGGCTTAAGGCCAGGCGGAAAAGGGACGAGGCGCCGCCGCCTCACCTGCCACCGATCGTCCCAGGGGGGCCGCCCCCCCTTCAACCGGGCCGGCACGGCAGCCGACCGGAGCGGAGCAACACACACGCGGGGCTTCTCACCGCCTCGCTGCGGCCAGCGAGCGGCTTCTCGACACGGTCTTTCGGGCCGTCTCTCTCGGCTCTCGGCTCTCTCTCTGGTGGCCCTTCACACTGCCCATTCTCTTCTCTCTGGCTTCTCGGGCAGCTCTCCCCGAAAGAGCGCCCTGGGCAGGACGGGAACCGGGACCAAGCCACGCGGCTCACCCGGCCTAGGCGGCACTCGCTCTGCCCCGACGACCGCGCGGCGCGGCCGCCCTATCCTCCGCCTTGCGACGCAGGCACCCTGGAAACCTGCGGGGACGCGGCCCGTCACCTCGCTCCCAATATACGGAAAGATAAGTCCAAGGCCGCCGACGCCTCCAAGGAGACGAGTGGAAGTCGACCGGGAGGGTGCGCCAGCGCAGGCCGACCGCTACGTCGACATAGCCGGAGGCAGCCTGGAACAGCGACCCCTTGGTGAACTTCCGCAGGCGGCCGCGACACCAGGTCTACCCGGGCGGACGGAGACCAGGTCTACCCCGGCTCCGGGATACCAGGTCTACCCCGGCCGCCGGGTACAAGGTCTACCCCGTCTCCGGGATACCAGGTCTACCCCGGCCGCCGGGTACAAGGTCTACCCCGGCTCCTGGATACCAGGTCTACCCCGGCCGCCGGGTACAAGGTCTACCCCGTCTCCTGGATACCAGGTCTACCCCGGCCGCCGGGTACAAGGTCTACCCCGGCTCCTGGATACCAGGTCTACCCCGGCCGCCGGGTACAAGGTCTACCCCGTCTCCTGGATACCAGGTCTACCCCGGCCGCCGGGTACAAGGTCTACCCCGTCTCCTGGATACCAGGTCTACCCCGGCCGCCGGGTACAAGGTCTACCCCGGCTCCTGGATACCAGGTCTACCCCGGCCGCCGGGTACAAGGTCTACCCCGTCTCCTGGATACCAGGTCTACCCCGGCCGCCGGGTACAAGGTCTACCCCGTCTCCTGGATACCAGGTCTACCCCGGCCGCCGGGTACAAGGTCTACCCCGGCTCCGGGATACCAGGTCTACCCCGGCCGCCGGGTACAAGGTCTACCCCGGCTCCTGGATACCAGGTCTACCCCGGCCGCCGGGTACAAGGTCTACCCCGGCTCCGGGATACCAGGTCTACCCCGGCCGCCGGGTACAAGGTCTACCCCGGCTCCGGGATACCAGGTCTACCCCGGCCGCCGGGTACAAGGTCTACCCCGGCTCCTGGATACCAGGTCTACCCCGGCCGCCGGGTACAAGGTCTACCCCGGCTCCTGGATACCAGGTCTACCCCGGCCGCCGGGTACAAGGTCTACCCCGTCTCCTGGATACCAGGTCTACCCCGGCCGCCGGGTACAAGGTCTACCCCGGCTCCTGGATACCAGGTCTACCCCGGCCGCCGGGTACAAGGTCTACCCCGTCTCCTGGATACCAGGTCTACCCCGGCCGCCGGGTACAAGGTCTACCCCGTCTCCTGGATACCAGGTCTACCCCGGCCGCCGGGTACAAGGTCTACCCCGGCCGCCGGGTACAAGGTCTACCCCGGCTCCTGGATACCAGGTCTACCCCGGCCGCCGGGTACAAGGTCTACCCCGGCTCCGGGATACCAGGTCTACCCCGGCCGCCGGGTACAAGGTCTACCCCGGCTCCGGGATACCAGGTCTACCCCGGCCGCCGGGTACAAGGTCTACCCCGGCTCCGGGATACCAGGTCTACCCCGGCCGCCGGGTACAAGGTCTACCCCGGCTCCTGGATACCAGGTCTACCCCGGCCGCCGGGTACAAGGTCTACCCCGTCTCCTGGATACCAGGTCTACCCCGGCCGCCGGGTACAAGGTCTACCCCGTCTCCTGGATACCAGGTCTACCCCGGCCGCCGGGTACAAGGTCTACCCCGTCTCCTGGATACCAGGTCTACCCCGGCCGCCGGGTACAAGGTCTACCCCGTCTCCTGGATACCAGGTCTACCCCGGCCGCCGGGTACAAGGTCTACCCCGGCTCCGGGATACCAGGTCTACCCCGGCCGCCGGGTACAAGGTCTACCCCGGCTCCGGGATACCAGGTCTACCCCGGCCGCCGGGTACAAGGTCTACCCCGGCTCCGGGATACCAGGTCTACCCCGGCCGCCGGGTACAAGGTCTACCCCGGCTCCGGGATACCAGGTCTACCCCGGCCGCCGGGTACAAGGTCTACCCCGGCTCCGGGATACCAGGTCTACCCCGGCCGCCGCGTACAAGGTCTACCCCGGCTCCTGGATACCAGGTCTACCCCGGCCGCCGGGTACAAGGTCTACCCCGTCTCCTGGATACCAGGTCTACCCCGGCCGCCGGGTACAAGGTCTACCCCGGCTCCTGGATACCAGGTCTACCCCGGCCGCCGGGTACAAGGTCTACCCCGGCTCCTGGATACCAGGTCTACCCCGGCCGCCGGGTACAAGGTCTACCCCGTCTCCTGGATACCAGGTCTACCCCGGCCGCCGGGTACAAGGTCTACCCCGGCTCCGGGATACCAGGTCTACCCCGGCCGCCGGGTACAAGGTCTACCCCGGCTCCTGGATACCAGGTCTACCCCGGCCGCCGGGTACAAGGTCTACCCCGGCTCCGGGATACCAGGTCTACCCCGGCCGCCGGGTACAAGGTCTACCCCGGTTCCGGGATACCAGGTCTACCCCGGCCGCCGGGTACAAGGTCTACCCCGGCTCCTGGATACCAGGTCTACCCCGGCCGCCGGGTACAAGGTCTACCCCGGCTCCTGGATACCAGGTCTACCCCGGCCGCCGGGTACAAGGTCTACCCCGTCTCCTGGATACCAGGTCTACCCCGGCCGCCGGGTACAAGGTCTACCCCGGCTCCTGGATACCAGGTCTACCCCGGCCGCCGGGTACAAGGTCTACCCCGGCTCCGGGATACCAGGTCTACCCCGGCCGCCGGGTACAAGGTCTACCCCGGCTCCGGGATACCAGGTCTACCCCGGCCGCCGGGTACAAGGTCTACCCCGTCTCCTGGATACCAGGTCTACCCCGGCCGCCTGGAACAAGGTCTACCCCGGCCGCCGGGATACCAGGTCTACCCCGGCCGCCGGGTACAAGGTCTACCCCGTCTCCGGGATACCAGGTCTACCCCGGCCGCCGGGTACAAGGTCTACCCCGTCTCCTGGATACCAGGTCTACCCCGGCCGCCGGGTACAAGGTCTACCCCGTCTCCTGGATACCAGGTCTACCCCGGCCGCCGGGTACAAGGTCTACCCCGGCTCCGGGATACCAGGTCTACCCCGGCCGCCGGGTACAAGGTCTACCCCGGCTCCGGGATACCAGGTCTACCCCGGCCGCCGGGTACAAGGTCTACCCCGGCTCCGGGATACCAGGTCTACCCCGGCCGCCGGGTACAAGGTCTACCCCGGCTCCGGGATACCAGGTCTACCCCGGCCGCCGGGTACAAGGTCTACCCCGGCTCCTGGATACCAGGTCTACCCCGGCCGCCGGGTACAAGGTCTACCCCGGCTCCGGGATACCAGGTCTACCCCGGCCGCCGGGTACAAGGTCTACCCCGGCTCCGGGATACCAGGTCTACCCCGGCCGCCGGGTACAAGGTCTACCCCGGCTCCTGGATACCAGGTCTACCCCGGCCGCCGGGTACAAGGTCTACCCCGGCTCCTGGATACCAGGTCTACCCCGGCCGCCGGGTACAAGGTCTACCCCGTCTCCTGGATACCAGGTCTACCCCGGCCGCCGGGTACAAGGTCTACCCCGGCTCCTGGATACCAGGTCTACCCCGGCCGCCGGGTACAAGGTCTACCCCGTCTCCTGGATACCAGGTCTACCCCGGCCGCCGGGTACAAGGTCTACCCCGTCTCCTGGATACCAGGTCTACCCCGGCCGCCGGGTACAAGGTCTACCCCGGCCGCCGGGTACAAGGTCTACCCCGGCTCCTGGATACCAGGTCTACCCCGGCCGCCGGGTACAAGGTCTACCCCGGCTCCGGGATACCAGGTCTACCCCGGCCGCCGGGTACAAGGTCTACCCCGGCTCCGGGATACCAGGTCTACCCCGGCCGCCGGGTACAAGGTCTACCCCGGCTCCGGGATACCAGGTCTACCCCGGCCGCCGGGTACAAGGTCTACCCCGGCTCCTGGATACCAGGTCTACCCCGGCCGCCGGGTACAAGGTCTACCCCGTCTCCTGGATACCAGGTCTACCCCGGCCGCCGGGTACAAGGTCTACCCCGTCTCCTGGATACCAGGTCTACCCCGGCCGCCGGGTACAAGGTCTACCCCGTCTCCTGGATACCAGGTCTACCCCGGCCGCCGGGTACAAGGTCTACCCCGTCTCCTGGATACCAGGTCTACCCCGGCCGCCGGGTACAAGGTCTACCCCGGCTCCGGGATACCAGGTCTACCCCGGCCGCCGGGTACAAGGTCTACCCCGGCTCCGGGATACCAGGTCTACCCCGGCCGCCGGGTACAAGGTCTACCCCGGCTCCGGGATACCAGGTCTACCCCGGCCGCCGGGTACAAGGTCTACCCCGGCTCCGGGATACCAGGTCTACCCCGGCCGCCGGGTACAAGGTCTACCCCGGCTCCGGGATACCAGGTCTACCCCGGCCGCCGCGTACAAGGTCTACCCCGGCTCCTGGATACCAGGTCTACCCCGGCCGCCGGGTACAAGGTCTACCCCGTCTCCTGGATACCAGGTCTACCCCGGCCGCCGGGTACAAGGTCTACCCCGGCTCCTGGATACCAGGTCTACCCCGGCCGCCGGGTACAAGGTCTACCCCGGCTCCTGGATACCAGGTCTACCCCGGCCGCCGGGTACAAGGTCTACCCCGTCTCCTGGATACCAGGTCTACCCCGGCCGCCGGGTACAAGGTCTACCCCGGCTCCGGGATACCAGGTCTACCCCGGCCGCCGGGTACAAGGTCTACCCCGGCTCCTGGATACCAGGTCTACCCCGGCCGCCGGGTACAAGGTCTACCCCGGCTCCGGGATACCAGGTCTACCCCGGCCGCCGGGTACAAGGTCTACCCCGGTTCCGGGATACCAGGTCTACCCCGGCCGCCGGGTACAAGGTCTACCCCGGCTCCTGGATACCAGGTCTACCCCGGCCGCCGGGTACAAGGTCTACCCCGGCTCCTGGATACCAGGTCTACCCCGGCCGCCGGGTACAAGGTCTACCCCGTCTCCTGGATACCAGGTCTACCCCGGCCGCCGGGTACAAGGTCTACCCCGGCTCCTGGATACCAGGTCTACCCCGGCCGCCGGGTACAAGGTCTACCCCGGCTCCGGGATACCAGGTCTACCCCGGCCGCCGGGTACAAGGTCTACCCCGGCTCCGGGATACCAGGTCTACCCCGGCCGCCGGGTACAAGGTCTACCCCGTCTCCTGGATACCAGGTCTACCCCGGCCGCCTGGAACAAGGTCTACCCCGGCCGCCGGGATACCAGGTCTACCCCGGCCGCCGGGTACAAGGTCTACCCCGTCTCCGGGATACCAGGTCTACCCCGGCCGCCGGGTACAAGGTCTACCCCGTCTCCTGGATACCAGGTCTACCCCGGCCGCCGGGTACAAGGTCTACCCCGTCTCCTGGATACCAGGTCTACCCCGGCCGCCGGGTACAAGGTCTACCCCGGCTCCGGGATACCAGGTCTACCCCGGCCGCCGGGTACAAGGTCTACCCCGGCTCCGGGATACCAGGTCTACCCCGGCCGCCGGGTACAAGGTCTACCCCGGCTCCGGGATACCAGGTCTACCCCGGCCGCCGGGTACAAGGTCTACCCCGTCTCCGGGATACCAGGTCTACCCCGGCCGCCGGGTACAAGGTCTACCCCGTCTCCTGGATACCAGGTCTACCCCGGCCGCCGGGTACAAGGTCTACCCCGTCTCCTGGATACCAGGTCTACCCCGGCCGCCGGGTACAAGGTCTACCCCGTCTCCTGGATACCAGGTCTACCCCGGCCGCCGGGTACAAGGTCTACCCCGTCTCCTGGATACCAGGTCTACCCCGGCCGCCGGGTACAAGGTCTACCCCGTCTCCTGGATACCAGGTCTACCCCGGCCGCCGGGTACAAGGTCTACCCCGGCTCCGGGATACCAGGTCTACCCCGGCCGCCGGGTACAAGGTCTACCCCGTCTCCTGGATACCAGGTCTACCCCGGCCGCCGGGTACAAGGTCTACCCCGGCTCCTGGATACCAGGTCTACCCCGGCCGCCGGGTACAAGGTCTACCCCGGCTCCGGGATACCAGGTCTACCCCGGCCGCCGGGTACAAGGTCTACCCCGTCTCCTGGATACCAGGTCTACCCCGGCCGCCGGGTACAAGGTCTACCCCGTCTCCTGGATACCAGGTCTACCCCGGCCGCCGGGTACAAGGTCTACCCCGGCTCCGGGATACCAGGTCTACCCCGGCCGCCGGGTACAAGGTCTACCCCGGCTCCGGGATACCAGGTCTACCCCGGCCGCCGGGTACAAGGTCTACCCCGGCTCCGGGATACCAGGTCTACCCCGGCCGCCGGGTACAAGGTCTACCCCGGCTCCTGGATACCAGGTCTACCCCGGCCGCCGGGTACAAGGTCTACCCCGTCTCCTGGATACCAGGTCTACCCCGGCCGCCGGGTACAAGGTCTACCCCGTCTCCTGGATACCAGGTCTACCCCGGCCGCCGGGTACAAGGTCTACCCCGGCTCCTGGATACCAGGTCTACCCCGGCCGCCGGGTACAAGGTCTACCCCGGCTCCTGGATACCAGGTCTACCCCGGCCGCCGGGTACAAGGTCTACCCCGTCTCCTGGATACCAGGTCTACCCCGGCCGCCGGGTACAAGGTCTACCCCGGCTCCGGGATACCAGGTCTACCCCGGCCGCCGGGTACAAGGTCTACCCCGGCTCCTGGATACCAGGTCTACCCCGGCCGCCGGGTACAAGGTCTACCCCGGCTCCGGGATACCAGGTCTACCCCGGCCGCCGGGTACAAGGTCTACCCCGGCTCCGGGATACCAGGTCTACCCCGGCCGCCGGGTACAAGGTCTACCCCGGCTCCTGGATACCAGGTCTACCCCGGCCGCCGGGTACAAGGTCTACCCCGGCTCCTGGATACCAGGTCTACCCCGGCCGCCGGGTACAAGGTCTACCCCGTCTCCTGGATACCAGGTCTACCCCGGCCGCCGGGTACAAGGTCTACCCCGGCTCCTGGATACCAGGTCTACCCCGGCCGCCGGGTACAAGGTCTACCCCGGCTCCGGGATACCAGGTCTACCCCGGCCGCCGGGTACAAGGTCTACCCCGGCTCCGGGATACCAGGTCTACCCCGGCCGCCGGGTACAAGGTCTACCCCGTCTCCTGGATACCAGGTCTACCCCGGCCGCCTGGAACAAGGTCTACCCCGTCTCCTGGATACCAGGTCTACCCCGGCCGCCGGGTACAAGGTCTACCCCGTCTCCGGGATACCAGGTCTACCCCGGCCGCCGGGTACAAGGTCTACCCCGGCTCCGGGATACCAGGTCTACCCCGGCCGCCGGGTACAAGGTCTACCCCGGCTCCGGGATACCAGGTCTACCCCGGCCGCCGGGTACAAGGTCTACCCCGGCTCCTGGATACCAGGTCTACCCCGGCCGCCGCGTACAAGGTCTACCCCGTCTCCTGGATACCAGGTCTACCCCGGCCGCCGGGTACAAGGTCTACCCCGGCTCCGGGATACCAGGTCTACCCCGGCCGCCGGGTACAAGGTCTACCCCGGCTCCGGGATACCAGGTGTAGCCCGGGGGGCCGGACAACGGGTCTACCCCGGCGCCCGGAGGAAAAGTCTACTCCGGGGCCATGGCAAGAGGTATTTCCCCATACCCGGGTAGTAGAGCGTTTCTCAATGGCCGGCTTTACCTTTTTTTGCCTGGTGGGGGTGGGGGGGGCGGGCGCGAGGGGGGGGGCTCGGTGTGGGTTTTTTTGGGGGGTGGGGGAATGTGCGTTGCGGGACTTTTGGTTCGAGTTTTCTGGGTTTGTTTTAGGAGTTACGGGGTTATCCCTTTGTTTTTTGTGGCTTGGTTCCCCTTGGTCTGGTTTGGGGTTCGGGTTTCATTTCCCGCGCTTCCCCTTTCCTCCCTTCTCGAAGAGAACGACTCTTCTGTTCCCTCGGCGCAAGAAACTGATCCGGAAAAGGAATTTTCTTGACGAACTTTATTTCTTTCCCTCTGGTACCCAGAGCGATCCCAGACCAAGCTGACAGGCAGCCTGCGTCAGCCTGCCGTCGAAGCAGCGTCAGCAGCCCCCTCCGCCCGGGGTGCCGCGCAGCCCTACCCGGCCGAACGGAATTTCAGTGGGGCCAGCGCGCAAGGGAAGCGAGGGAGGGAGGGAGGGACGGGGGGGCGGGGGGGGGAAGGGAGGGAGAGAGAGACAGAGAGAGAGGGGCACGGTGACACACACGCCGGCTCCACACACTCGCAATCCGACGCCGCCCCCTCAGAGCCCGCCCATCGACGGTTGGGGGCGCCCCGCCTGAAGACTTTCCCTGCCTCCGCCCATCGGCGGTTGGGGGCGCCCCGCCCTGCCCCATCAGACTCCCCGGCGCCGCTCGCAGACTACTTTCCCCACCCCCGTCGCCGTCCCCCGCCCGCTCTCTCCTCGGCCGGTTCGCACACCCGCAGCGGCGGGAGGGCCAGGAGCGGGCCGACACCGAGGAAGGCGGGTCCTTCGGCCAGCAGGGCCGGGGCCCGCGGCAGAGGCGGCCCCTTTGCCGAGAAGCCTTCTCTTCGGCTCTCGCCCAGCCTTCTGCTTTGACGGCCTTCTTTCCTTGACGCTCCAGCCCGGCCTGGCCCCGTCCGAGCCCGGGGCAGGACGGCAGCGGGGTGGGGGGGAGGGGGGTCGAGCGGCTGAAGGCAGTGAGGGATCCGGAGACGGAGGCAGGAGCCGGGCCGCTGTCGCTTTGGGCACGGAGGAGGCGGGAGCGCTGCCGGCTCCCAACGGCCGGCTCCTTCCCTCTCTAGACTGGCGCCGGGCGGCCGCAGGGTGGGTCGTGCGCGGGACAGCAGGTCCGCCCGGGACACCAGGGCGACAGTTCTGCCGCAGCAGCCGGGCGGCCGGAGGCCGGGCCCGGAGTAGGACGACAGGTCTACCCCGGCGCCCGGAACACCAGGTCTACCCCGGCTCCAGGGCAACAGGCCTACCCCGGCGCCCGGAATTCCAGGTCTACCCCGGTGCCCGGAACACCAGGTCTACCCCGGCTCCAGGAGAACAGGCCTACCCCGGCGCCCGGAATTCCAGGTCTACCCCGGCTCCAGGGGAACAGGCCTACCCCGGCGCCCGGAATTCCAGGTCTACCCCGGCTCCCGGAAGACCAGGTCTACCCCGGCGCCCGGAAGACCAGGTCTACCCCGAGGCTTCCGTGCACCAGGTCTACCCCGGCGCCCGGAAGACCAGGTCTACCCCGAGGCTTCCGTGCACCAGGTCTACCCCGGCGCCCGGAACACCAGGTCTACCCCGGCTCCAGGGGAACAGGCCTACCCCGGCGCCCGGAATTCCAGGTCTACCCCGGCGCCCGGAAGACCAGGTCTACCCCGAGGCTTCCGTGCACCAAGTCTACCCCGGCGCTCGGAACACCAGGTCTACCCCGGCTCCCGGAACACCAGGTCTACCCCGGCTCCAGGGGAACAGGCCTACCCCGGCGCCCGGAATTCCAGGTCTACCCCGGCGCCCGGAAGACCAGGTCTACCCCGAGGCTTCCGTGCACCAAGTCTACCCCGGCGCTCGGAACACCAGGTCTACCCCGGCTCCAGGGGAACAGGCCTACCCCGGCGCCCGGAATTCCAGGTCTACCCCGGCGCCCGGAAGACCAGGTCTACCCCGAGGCTTCCGTGCACCAAGTCTACCCCGGCGCTCGGAACACCAGGTCTACCCCGGCTCCCGGAAGACCAGGTCTACCCCGAGGCTTCCGTGCACCAGGTCTACCCCGGCTCCCGGAACACCAGGTCTACCCCGGCTCCAGGGGAACAGGTCTACCCCGGCGCCCGGAATTCCAGGTCTACCCCGGCTCCCGGAAGACCAGGTCTACCCCGGCTCCAGGAGAACAGGCCTACCCCGGCGCCCGGAATTCCAGGTCTACCCCGGCTCCCGGAAGACCAGGTCTACCCCGGCGCCCGGAAGACCAGGTCTACCCCGAGGCTTCCGTGCACCAGGTCTACCCCGGCGCCCGGAAGACCAGGTCTACCCCGAGGCTTCCGTGCACCAAGTCTACCCCGGCGCCCGGAAGACCAGGTCTA
>NC_140730.1:8571626-8581626 GCF_050655825.1 Lonchura striata | reverse complement strand
CGCGCTCAAATAGTCGAACGCGCGTGGCTCGCGGGGACGGAGGCTCGGCCGGGGCTGACCCGCCCCCGAGGCCGACGCCCCCCGCCCGCCGACCGGTCGCGGGCGAGCGACCGGCCGCCGGCGAGGTTGGGCCGAGCGGGGCCGCTCGGGAGAGCGAAACCCGCCGCGGCGCGGCCCCCCACCGGGCCACACGGAAAGCAACCGGACGTGCTAGAGGAGACAGCGACCCGACGAGGCGGGCGCGGCCCGGACACCGGGGCCCCTTCGAGCCGGGGCGGCTCGCTCTGCAGCAGGCGGCGGAACGGCAAAGGAGCGCCGTGCGGTGCGCGCCCGCGCGCGCACGGGCGGCTCGGGCTCTTTTCCCCCGGCCGCGCACACCCCTCTCTCTCTCTCTCTCTCTCATATCGGGCTTTCGCCTTTCCTTTGCGCTTCGACACGGCGACTTTTCGCCTCCTCGCGGCTCGGCTCCAGCCGCACCGCCGCCCGGCGCTGCTCGCGGCCGGCACCCACGGGGCGCTAAACCGGGACCAAAGGCCGGCACCGGCAAACCTCGCGTGCTTTCGAAGGACACCTGTAGGCTCGCGGGGCCACGCGGCCATCACACAGCTGGGACGGTCAAGACGCCCTTCCTCGGCAGCGGGAGGGGCGACACCTCGCCTGCGACGGGGAGCGAATCGGAGAAGAGACCGCCCGGCCCGAACACCGGACCCCCGCCGTGGGCTTCCCCATGACAGAGAAGCCCCGGAAGAAAGCCCGGCCGGCCGGGGGCCCTCTCCGACGCGACCCGAAAAGCCTCATCGATCGGGGCGGACGCGGCTGCACGAGGGCAGAGGAGGCAGCGGAGCGCAGAGGCAAAGCCCCAGCAGCCGCGGAACCGCCCGGCCGAAAGCGTGCAACGCACACCACGGCCCCACGGCAGCCCACCAAGGCGCACGCCCCACCGGCCGGCGCCGCCACGGGTGCGGCTGGGCCGAGAGCGGACGGGCTTGGGGGCTCCGCACGCGTGCGAGCGGGGACACGCGTCCCCGGACCGATCCGCTCGCGGATCGGTCCCGGCACAGGGTAGACCGGGGGGGTGCCGCCACCCGCCCGCGGACAACGGCTCTCCTGGCCGGACGACGGAAGGACGGGACCGCCGGGCCGGGGTGGGGATGGCCTTCACCCTTTTCCGCCCAGGGAACCCGTCCGAGCGTTCGAGAAAGGTGCCACCGGCTTTCGCCCGCCCCGCGGCTGGCGCGCTCTCTCTCTCTCTCTCTCTCGGCCTCTCTTTCTCTCCCCTTCGGAAAAGCCGGGGTACGGCACCGATCAACGGAAAAAAAAAAAAAAAAAAAAAGGCACATGGCGTGCGCGGCCCACAAGGACCCGTGCTAACCACGGGCGCCGGGGGCCCGGGGGGGGGCGAGGCGCGCGCCGCCTTCTCGCTGCCCCCCCCTTCGAAACCCACCGGCATCGCTCGGCTCGGGGCTCGCTCGGGCCCCCGGCTCCACACAACCTCGGCTTTCGTGGGCCCGCACGCTTCTCGGTGCCGCGGCTTAGGGCCGCGAGAGGAAAAGGCCATCGGAGGCCGGGCGGGCGGGGGCCCCCCACAGCACCCGCACACGCCCTTGAAAAAATAGCAACGGACCGCCCGGGGCAGAAGCGGGCTCGGTCGCCACGACCGAGGAAGGGCGAGGCGCCGCCGCCTCGCCCGCGACCTTCCGGGGGTTGCTCTCTGCCGGGGGCTTCGGTCCGTGCTAGGGCGGGCCGGCCACCGCGGCCGGCCCCTCTCTGCCCGCGAAAAAAACAGCCCGCCCGCAAGGCGGGTCCCCGGCTTAAGGCCGAGGAAGGGGGTGACTTCAACAGCACGCGCCGGTGGGACGGGGTGCCGCCACCCCGGCTCCACGGCTCATCGGGCGACCGCCGTCACCGAGCCCCTCCGGCCACGCGGCGAATGCCGAGGCCAGGCCGCGCGCCCCACCGCTGCCCTTCCGACACGGACACGCTGGCAAACAGGTCGGGAGCGGGGGAACCGGGCGCCGCCACCGCGGCGGGCTGGCCGGGCCTTGCTCGGGGAGGAGGCTCTCGGGCGAGGGCCGGGGAAAAAAAAAGCCCGGCCGCGTCGACCCCCGGCTGCCGGCCACTGCCACCGGACCGGCTGCCGGAAAAATGCCTGCCGGAGCGGGCCCCGGCTTAAGGCCAGGCGGAAAAGGGACGAGGCGCCGCCGCCTCACCTGCCACCGATCGTCCCAGGGGGGCCGCCCCCCCTTCAACCGGGCCGGCACGGCAGCCGACCGGAGCGGAGCAACACACACGCGGGGCTTCTCACCGCCTCGCTGCGGCCAGCGAGCGGCTTCTCGACACGGTCTTTCGGGCCGTCTCTCTCGGCTCTCGGCTCTCTCTCTGGTGGCCCTTCACACTGCCCATTCTCTTCTCTCTGGCTTCTCGGGCAGCTCTCCCCGAAAGAGCGCCCTGGGCAGGACGGGAACCGGGACCAAGCCACGCGGCTCACCCGGCCTAGGCGGCACTCGCTCTGCCCCGACGACCGCGCGGCGCGGCCGCCCTATCCTCCGCCTTGCGACGCAGGCACCCTGGAAACCTGCGGGGACGCGGCCCGTCACCTCGCTCCCAATATACGGAAAGATAAGTCCAAGGCCGCCGACGCCTCCAAGGAGACGAGTGGAAGTCGACCGGGAGGGTGCGCCAGCGCAGGCCGACCGCTACGTCGACATAGCCGGAGGCAGCCTGGAACAGCGACCCCTTGGTGAACTTCCGCAGGCGGCCGCGACACCAGGTCTACCCGGGCGGACGGAGACCAGGTCTACCCCGGCTCCGGGATACCAGGTCTACCCCGGCCGCCGGGTACAAGGTCTACCCCGTCTCCGGGATACCAGGTCTACCCCGGCCGCCGGGTACAAGGTCTACCCCGGCTCCTGGATACCAGGTCTACCCCGGCCGCCGGGTACAAGGTCTACCCCGTCTCCTGGATACCAGGTCTACCCCGGCCGCCGGGTACAAGGTCTACCCCGGCTCCTGGATACCAGGTCTACCCCGGCCGCCGGGTACAAGGTCTACCCCGTCTCCTGGATACCAGGTCTACCCCGGCCGCCGGGTACAAGGTCTACCCCGTCTCCTGGATACCAGGTCTACCCCGGCCGCCGGGTACAAGGTCTACCCCGGCTCCTGGATACCAGGTCTACCCCGGCCGCCGGGTACAAGGTCTACCCCGTCTCCTGGATACCAGGTCTACCCCGGCCGCCGGGTACAAGGTCTACCCCGTCTCCTGGATACCAGGTCTACCCCGGCCGCCGGGTACAAGGTCTACCCCGGCTCCGGGATACCAGGTCTACCCCGGCCGCCGGGTACAAGGTCTACCCCGGCTCCTGGATACCAGGTCTACCCCGGCCGCCGGGTACAAGGTCTACCCCGGCTCCGGGATACCAGGTCTACCCCGGCCGCCGGGTACAAGGTCTACCCCGGCTCCGGGATACCAGGTCTACCCCGGCCGCCGGGTACAAGGTCTACCCCGGCTCCTGGATACCAGGTCTACCCCGGCCGCCGGGTACAAGGTCTACCCCGGCTCCTGGATACCAGGTCTACCCCGGCCGCCGGGTACAAGGTCTACCCCGTCTCCTGGATACCAGGTCTACCCCGGCCGCCGGGTACAAGGTCTACCCCGGCTCCTGGATACCAGGTCTACCCCGGCCGCCGGGTACAAGGTCTACCCCGTCTCCTGGATACCAGGTCTACCCCGGCCGCCGGGTACAAGGTCTACCCCGTCTCCTGGATACCAGGTCTACCCCGGCCGCCGGGTACAAGGTCTACCCCGTCTCCGGGATACCAGGTCTACCCCGGCCGCCGGGTACAAGGTCTACCCCGGCTCCTGGATACCAGGTCTACCCCGGCCGCCGGGTACAAGGTCTACCCCGG
The DNA here is from genome assembly GCF_050655825.1 of Lonchura striata. Lineage (NCBI taxonomy): Eukaryota > Metazoa > Chordata > Aves > Passeriformes > Estrildidae > Lonchura > Lonchura striata. The sequence continues at coordinate 8,577,720 of NC_140730.1, read as the reverse complement.
CTCCGGGATACCAGGTCTACCCCGGCCGCCGGGTACAAGGTCTACCCCGGCTCCGGGATACCAGGTCTACCCCGGCCGCCGGGTACAAGGTCTACCCCGGCTCCGGGATACCAGGTCTACCCCGGCCGCCGGGTACAAGGTCTACCCCGGCTCCTGGATACCAGGTCTACCCCGGCCGCCGGGTACAAGGTCTACCCCGTCTCCTGGATACCAGGTCTACCCCGGCCGCCGGGTACAAGGTCTACCCCGTCTCCTGGATACCAGGTCTACCCCGGCCGCCGGGTACAAGGTCTACCCCGTCTCCTGGATACCAGGTCTACCCCGGCCGCCGGGTACAAGGTCTACCCCGTCTCCTGGATACCAGGTCTACCCCGGCCGCCGGGTACAAGGTCTACCCCGGCTCCGGGATACCAGGTCTACCCCGGCCGCCGGGTACAAGGTCTACCCCGGCTCCGGGATACCAGGTCTACCCCGGCCGCCGGGTACAAGGTCTACCCCGGCTCCGGGATACCAGGTCTACCCCGGCCGCCGGGTACAAGGTCTACCCCGGCTCCGGGATACCAGGTCTACCCCGGCCGCCGGGTACAAGGTCTACCCCGGCTCCGGGATACCAGGTCTACCCCGGCCGCCGCGTACAAGGTCTACCCCGGCTCCTGGATACCAGGTCTACCCCGGCCGCCGGGTACAAGGTCTACCCCGTCTCCTGGATACCAGGTCTACCCCGGCCGCCGGGTACAAGGTCTACCCCGTCTCCTGGATACCAGGTCTACCCCGGCCGCCGGGTACAAGGTCTACCCCGGCTCCGGGATACCAGGTCTACCCCGGCCGCCGGGTACAAGGTCTACCCCGGCTCCTGGATACCAGGTCTACCCCGGCCGCCGGGTACAAGGTCTACCCCGTCTCCTGGATACCAGGTCTACCCCGGCCGCCGGGTACAAGGTCTACCCCGGCTCCGGGATACCAGGTCTACCCCGGCCGCCGGGTACAAGGTCTACCCCGGCTCCTGGATACCAGGTCTACCCCGGCCGCCGGGTACAAGGTCTACCCCGGCTCCGGGATACCAGGTCTACCCCGGCCGCCGGGTACAAGGTCTACCCCGGTTCCGGGATACCAGGTCTACCCCGGCCGCCGGGTACAAGGTCTACCCCGGCTCCTGGATACCAGGTCTACCCCGGCCGCCGGGTACAAGGTCTACCCCGGCTCCTGGATACCAGGTCTACCCCGGCCGCCGGGTACAAGGTCTACCCCGTCTCCTGGATACCAGGTCTACCCCGGCCGCCGGGTACAAGGTCTACCCCGGCTCCTGGATACCAGGTCTACCCCGGCCGCCGGGTACAAGGTCTACCCCGGCTCCGGGATACCAGGTCTACCCCGGCCGCCGGGTACAAGGTCTACCCCGGCTCCGGGATACCAGGTCTACCCCGGCCGCCGGGTACAAGGTCTACCCCGTCTCCTGGATACCAGGTCTACCCCGGCCGCCTGGAACAAGGTCTACCCCGGCCGCCGGGATACCAGGTCTACCCCGGCCGCCGGGTACAAGGTCTACCCCGTCTCCGGGATACCAGGTCTACCCCGGCCGCCGGGTACAAGGTCTACCCCGTCTCCTGGATACCAGGTCTACCCCGGCCGCCGGGTACAAGGTCTACCCCGTCTCCTGGATACCAGGTCTACCCCGGCCGCCGGGTACAAGGTCTACCCCGGCTCCGGGATACCAGGTCTACCCCGGCCGCCGGGTACAAGGTCTACCCCGGCTCCGGGATACCAGGTCTACCCCGGCCGCCGGGTACAAGGTCTACCCCGGCTCCGGGATACCAGGTCTACCCCGGCCGCCGGGTACAAGGTCTACCCCGTCTCCGGGATACCAGGTCTACCCCGGCCGCCGGGTACAAGGTCTACCCCGTCTCCTGGATACCAGGTCTACCCCGGCCGCCGGGTACAAGGTCTACCCCGTCTCCTGGATACCAGGTCTACCCCGGCCGCCGGGTACAAGGTCTACCCCGTCTCCTGGATACCAGGTCTACCCCGGCCGCCGGGTACAAGGTCTACCCCGTCTCCTGGATACCAGGTCTACCCCGGCCGCCGGGTACAAGGTCTACCCCGTCTCCTGGATACCAGGTCTACCCCGGCCGCCGGGTACAAGGTCTACCCCGGCTCCGGGATACCAGGTCTACCCCGGCCGCCGGGTACAAGGTCTACCCCGTCTCCTGGATACCAGGTCTACCCCGGCCGCCGGGTACAAGGTCTACCCCGGCTCCTGGATACCAGGTCTACCCCGGCCGCCGGGTACAAGGTCTACCCCGGCTCCGGGATACCAGGTCTACCCCGGCCGCCGGGTACAAGGTCTACCCCGGCTCCTGGATACCAGGTCTACCCCGGCCGCCGGGTACAAGGTCTACCCCGTCTCCTGGATACCAGGTCTACCCCGGCCGCCGGGTACAAGGTCTACCCCGGCTCCGGGATACCAGGTCTACCCCGGCCGCCGGGTACAAGGTCTACCCCGGCTCCGGGATACCAGGTCTACCCCGGCCGCCGGGTACAAGGTCTACCCCGGCTCCGGGATACCAGGTCTACCCCGGCCGCCGCGTACAAGGTCTACCCCGTCTCCTGGATACCAGGTCTACCCCGGCCGCCGGGTACAAGGTCTACCCCGTCTCCTGGATACCAGGTCTACCCCGGCCGCCGGGTACAAGGTCTACCCCGTCTCCTGGATACCAGGTCTACCCCGGCCGCCGGGTACAAGGTCTACCCCGGCTCCTGGATACCAGGTCTACCCCGGCCGCCGGGTACAAGGTCTACCCCGGCTCCTGGATACCAGGTCTACCCCGGCCGCCGGGTACAAGGTCTACCCCGTCTCCTGGATACCAGGTCTACCCCGGCCGCCGGGTACAAGGTCTACCCCGGCTCCGGGATACCAGGTCTACCCCGGCCGCCGGGTACAAGGTCTACCCCGGCTCCTGGATACCAGGTCTACCCCGGCCGCCGGGTACAAGGTCTACCCCGGCTCCGGGATACCAGGTCTACCCCGGCCGCCGGGTACAAGGTCTACCCCGGCTCCGGGATACCAGGTCTACCCCGGCCGCCGGGTACAAGGTCTACCCCGGCTCCTGGATACCAGGTCTACCCCGGCCGCCGGGTACAAGGTCTACCCCGGCTCCTGGATACCAGGTCTACCCCGGCCGCCGGGTACAAGGTCTACCCCGTCTCCTGGATACCAGGTCTACCCCGGCCGCCGGGTACAAGGTCTACCCCGGCTCCTGGATACCAGGTCTACCCCGGCCGCCGGGTACAAGGTCTACCCCGGCTCCGGGATACCAGGTCTACCCCGGCCGCCGGGTACAAGGTCTACCCCGGCTCCGGGATACCAGGTCTACCCCGGCCGCCGGGTACAAGGTCTACCCCGTCTCCTGGATACCAGGTCTACCCCGGCCGCCTGGAACAAGGTCTACCCCGGCCGCCGGGATACCAGGTCTACCCCGGCCGCCGGGTACAAGGTCTACCCCGTCTCCGGGATACCAGGTCTACCCCGGCCGCCGGGTACAAGGTCTACCCCGTCTCCTGGATACCAGGTCTACCCCGGCCGCCGGGTACAAGGTCTACCCCGTCTCCTGGATACCAGGTCTACCCCGGCCGCCGGGTACAAGGTCTACCCCGGCTCCGGGATACCAGGTCTACCCCGGCCGCCGGGTACAAGGTCTACCCCGGCTCCGGGATACCAGGTCTACCCCGGCCGCCGGGTACAAGGTCTACCCCGGCTCCTGGATACCAGGTCTACCCCGGCCGCCGGGTACAAGGTCTACCCCGTCTCCTGGATACCAGGTCTACCCCGGCCGCCGGGTACAAGGTCTACCCCGGCTCCGGGATACCAGGTCTACCCCGGCCGCCGGGTACAAGGTCTACCCCGGCTCCGGGATACCAGGTGTAGCCCGGGGGGCCGGACAACGGGTCTACCCCGGCGCCCGGAGGAAAAGTCTACTCCGGGGCCATGGCAAGAGGTATTTCCCCATACCCGGGTAGTAGAGCGTTTCTCAATGGCCGGCTTTACCTTTTTTTGCCTGGTGGGGGTGGGGGGGGCGGGCGCGAGGGGGGGGGCTCGGTGTGGGTTTTTTTGGGGGGTGGGGGAATGTGCGTTGCGGGACTTTTGGTTCGAGTTTTCTGGGTTTGTTTTAGGAGTTACGGGGTTATCCCTTTGTTTTTTGTGGCTTGGTTCCCCTTGGTCTGGTTTGGGGTTCGGGTTTCATTTCCCGCGCTTCCCCTTTCCTCCCTTCTCGAAGAGAACGACTCTTCTGTTCCCTCGGCGCAAGAAACTGATCCGGAAAAGGAATTTTCTTGACGAACTTTATTTCTTTCCCTCTGGTACCCAGAGCGATCCCAGACCAAGCTGACAGGCAGCCTGCGTCAGCCTGCCGTCGAAGCAGCGTCAGCAGCCCCCTCCGCCCGGGGTGCCGCGCAGCCCTACCCGGCCGAACGGAATTTCAGTGGGGCCAGCGCGCAAGGGAAGCGAGGGAGGGAGGGAGGGACGGGGGGGCGGGGGGGGGAAGGGAGGGAGAGAGAGACAGAGAGAGAGGGGCACGGTGACACACACGCCGGCTCCACACACTCGCAATCCGACGCCGCCCCCTCAGAGCCCGCCCATCGACGGTTGGGGGCGCCCCGCCTGAAGACTTTCCCTGCCTCCGCCCATCGGCGGTTGGGGGCGCCCCGCCCTGCCCCATCAGACTCCCCGGCGCCGCTCGCAGACTACTTTCCCCACCCCCGTCGCCGTCCCCCGCCCGCTCTCTCCTCGGCCGGTTCGCACACCCGCAGCGGCGGGAGGGCCAGGAGCGGGCCGACACCGAGGAAGGCGGGTCCTTCGGCCAGCAGGGCCGGGGCCCGCGGCAGAGGCGGCCCCTTTGCCGAGAAGCCTTCTCTTCGGCTCTCGCCCAGCCTTCTGCTTTGACGGCCTTCTTTCCTTGACGCTCCAGCCCGGCCTGGCCCCGTCCGAGCCCGGGGCAGGACGGCAGCGGGGTGGGGGGGAGGGGGGTCGAGCGGCTGAAGGCAGTGAGGGATCCGGAGACGGAGGCAGGAGCCGGGCCGCTGTCGCTTTGGGCACGGAGGAGGCGGGAGCGCTGCCGGCTCCCAACGGCCGGCTCCTTCCCTCTCTAGACTGGCGCCGGGCGGCCGCAGGGTGGGTCGTGCGCGGGACAGCAGGTCCGCCCGGGACACCAGGGCGACAGTTCTGCCGCAGCAGCCGGGCGGCCGGAGGCCGGGCCCGGAGTAGGACGACAGGTCTACCCCGGCGCCCGGAACACCAGGTCTACCCCGGCTCCAGGGCAACAGGCCTACCCCGGCGCCCGGAATTCCAGGTCTACCCCGGTGCCCGGAACACCAGGTCTACCCCGGCTCCAGGAGAACAGGCCTACCCCGGCGCCCGGAATTCCAGGTCTACCCCGGCTCCAGGGGAACAGGCCTACCCCGGCGCCCGGAATTCCAGGTCTACCCCGGCTCCCGGAAGACCAGGTCTACCCCGGCGCCCGGAAGACCAGGTCTACCCCGAGGCTTCCGTGCACCAGGTCTACCCCGGCGCCCGGAAGACCAGGTCTACCCCGAGGCTTCCGTGCACCAGGTCTACCCCGGCGCCCGGAACACCAGGTCTACCCCGGCTCCAGGGGAACAGGCCTACCCCGGCGCCCGGAATTCCAGGTCTACCCCGGCGCCCGGAAGACCAGGTCTACCCCGAGGCTTCCGTGCACCAAGTCTACCCCGGCGCTCGGAACACCAGGTCTACCCCGGCTCCCGGAACACCAGGTCTACCCCGGCTCCAGGGGAACAGGCCTACCCCGGCGCCCGGAATTCCAGGTCTACCCCGGCGCCCGGAAGACCAGGTCTACCCCGAGGCTTCCGTGCACCAAGTCTACCCCGGCGCTCGGAACACCAGGTCTACCCCGGCTCCAGGGGAACAGGCCTACCCCGGCGCCCGGAATTCCAGGTCTACCCCGGCGCCCGGAAGACCAGGTCTACCCCGAGGCTTCCGTGCACCAAGTCTACCCCGGCGCTCGGAACACCAGGTCTACCCCGGCTCCCGGAAGACCAGGTCTACCCCGAGGCTTCCGTGCAC
>NC_140730.1:8561626-8564126 GCF_050655825.1 Lonchura striata | reverse complement strand
GTTGTCTGGCTTTCGGCACCGAACCCCGCACACGGGCGGAGGGGGCCCCTTTTTTTCTCTCTCGCCGAGGGGGCACGCACGCGGGCCGCCCCCGGCTTCGACCGTACGAGCACACAACGCAACGAACCGAGTGGGGGGGGAAAGAAAAACCATCCGAGAGCGAAACGCCCAACGGAACGCTCCGAAGGTCGGCGGGAAAGGCGGGGGGACCCGCGTCCCCGACCGCCTCCCCCCGCCGCTACGAGCGAGGGGAGACGCCGCCGGCAAACTGTGCCGTCCTCCGGAGGCGGCCCAGGCGCCCGGGCTCGGCCCGGCCTCCGCACGGAGGAGGCACGCGGCGCGCGCCGGACCGCGGGGGGACACGGCGGCCCGCCCGGCCTCGCTGCAACGGGACGACGGGACGCACGCGGCCGGGGGCGCGGCCGTCGGCCCCCGCGCGCGCCGCTCTCCCTTCTCACCGCCGCTCCGCGGACCCGCGGAGCGCCGCCGCGCCACCGCGCGGCCGGCTCGCTCTCTCTCCCCAGCGGCCTTGCCGCGCTCGAGACGGCACGCGACGGCCACCGCCCAACCGGCAACGCCCCCCGCGGGACCGCTCCCGCCGGGAAGGGCGAGCGCCCGGCGGACGCGCTCCGCCGCCGGCGCCGGAGGCGGGCGCCGCACCGAGACCCGAGCCGGCGTCGCGAGCGCCCGGAGCCTGCCGGACGGCTGACCCGCCGCCGCAACGGCCGCACTCCCGGGACCGCCGCCGCCTCGCACCGTCACGGAGCCCCTTTTTCCTCGGGCACGCGCGGCCCAGGGGAAGGCGTGCGGCGCCGAGCCGGGGGGGTAGGCGGGGAGGGGGGCAGCGACGCCCGCCCTTTTCTCCCCGCTGACCGGGCGGGGAGACCGGGCGGGGAAGCGCCCCCCCCCCCAACCCCCCACGGCCGCCGCGCGCACGACCTTCCTCCGGGGCTCCGCGAGCGGACGGAGAAAAGGGCGACGGGGAGGCGGCGGGCGGGGCCCGGGCCGGGACCGCCGCCGGCGACGGCGGGCGCCGTCCGGCCGGCCGTCCCCGCTGGCGGGGGACACTCGCCGAGCGGCGCCGCCGCCGCTCGGCACGGGGCCGCCCGCGCTCGCGGACTCTCCGGCGACGGAGGGACCTGCCGAGCGCTCGGCCCCGGGCGGGCGGGCGGTCCCTGAGCCGGGGACGGCCGGCGACCGGCGCCGCCGGCGCGCTCGAGGAGAAGGCCGTCGAGGGGAGAGAGACGGCGCGGCCGCGCCGCGCGCGGCGCCGCACCCCAGAGACCGCAGAGGCGGCCGAGGAAGGAGGAGAGCGCGGCGGGCCCCGGCGGCCGCAACCCCGCAGCTGAGGAAGGGGCGAGAGAGCGCGCGCTCTCTGCCGGCGTCGCCCGTTTCGAGGCGAGCGGGTCGGCCCCCGCGGCCGACCGCGCGCCGCGGCCTCTCCGCCGAGGCCGGGCCGCGGAGAGGGGGGGGCAGGGCGCCCCTCCCCGGCGCGGCGCGACAAACCCCCCGCGCGCGGTAACGCGGCGGGACGACGGCCGCGCGGCCGGTGGCCGCGGGCACCACCGCAGGGGATCACGCGGGAGTAGCTCCCCACCCCTCAATGGAGCCGCGCACCGCCGCCCGGCAACCGCCGCCGCCGCCGCCGCGGCGGAAGGACGCGCCGAGCCGCCCGAGTCTTTAAACCGCCGCCCCGGCTCGGCGGCGGCCCTTTCGCGGCCCCCTCCCCGCAGCGTTTGACGACGCCGAGGAAAAGGAAGCCGGGGGGCCGCCGGAGGCGCGGAGCGCTAGGTACCTGGCCCTGGGGCGAGGGAAACGACCTGCATGGCCCCGCCGGGGTGCCTCCCCCGCTGCCGCCCTCGGGGGAGCGTCCACCGGCGGGGGCGCGCCCGACGTCTGCCGCCACCACCGCGGCGTCCTTCTCGGGGCCCGGGGTTTCCCTCAGTAGCCCGGCGCTGCGCCCGAGAGGACCGCCGCGGCTCGGGCCGCCCCGCCGGTGCGGGGACGCGGCCCAGCCGCCGAGCGACCTCGCCGACCACGCCGGGAGAGGCCGCGGCGACGACGACGCCGGCGGGGCGAGGAACGCCTTCGCCGCCGCCTCCGCCGCCGCGCCTCCCCGGCGGCGGGTCCCGCGCGCTCCCCCGCCACGAAGCGCGGCCCGGAACGCCCGGAGGACCTCGACCCCCGGCGTTTCCCCACCCTCTGCCGCGCCAGAGGGCCCGCCTCGGGCCCGAGAGCGGGGCTCTACCCGGCCGGGCAAAAGCCCCGCTTCCCCGGTGCGGGAAGAGCCGGAGGAGCCGCCTCCTCCGAGCCCCGAAGGCGCGGGCGCGCCTCCGGGAGGGGGCCGTGCCGAGCACCCCTCTCCCTTCCCGGCACCCGGGCGGCTCCCGCGCAGCAGGGGCAGAGAGAGCGAGGGCCGGGCTCGGGCGAACTCGGGCCGCGCCAGGGGGCCCCCGCACGCAGAGCGGCGGGGGTGGTGGGGGGGCCCGCGAGAGCACCG
>NC_140730.1:8549126-8556626 GCF_050655825.1 Lonchura striata | reverse complement strand
GCCACCGATCGTCCCAGGGGGGCCGCCCCCCCTTCAACCGGGCCGGCACGGCAGCCGACCGGAGCGGAGCAACACACACGCGGGGCTTCTCACCGCCTCGCTGCGGCCAGCGAGCGGCTTCTCGACACGGTCTTTCGGGCCGTCTCTCTCGGCTCTCGGCTCTCTCTCTGGTGGCCCTTCACACTGCCCATTCTCTTCTCTCTGGCTTCTCGGGCAGCTCTCCCCGAAAGAGCGCCCTGGGCAGGACGGGAACCGGGACCAAGCCACGCGGCTCACCCGGCCTAGGCGGCACTCGCTCTGCCCCGACGACCGCGCGGCGCGGCCGCCCTATCCTCCGCCTTGCGACGCAGGCACCCTGGAAACCTGCGGGGACGCGGCCCGTCACCTCGCTCCCAATATACGGAAAGATAAGTCCAAGGCCGCCGACGCCTCCAAGGAGACGAGTGGAAGTCGACCGGGAGGGTGCGCCAGCGCAGGCCGACCGCTACGTCGACATAGCCGGAGGCAGCCTGGAACAGCGACCCCTTGGTGAACTTCCGCAGGCGGCCGCGACACCAGGTCTACCCGGGCGGACGGAGACCAGGTCTACCCCGGCTCCGGGATACCAGGTCTACCCCGGCCGCCGGGTACAAGGTCTACCCCGTCTCCGGGATACCAGGTCTACCCCGGCCGCCGGGTACAAGGTCTACCCCGGCTCCTGGATACCAGGTCTACCCCGGCCGCCGGGTACAAGGTCTACCCCGTCTCCTGGATACCAGGTCTACCCCGGCCGCCGGGTACAAGGTCTACCCCGGCTCCTGGATACCAGGTCTACCCCGGCCGCCGGGTACAAGGTCTACCCCGTCTCCTGGATACCAGGTCTACCCCGGCCGCCGGGTACAAGGTCTACCCCGTCTCCTGGATACCAGGTCTACCCCGGCCGCCGGGTACAAGGTCTACCCCGGCTCCTGGATACCAGGTCTACCCCGGCCGCCGGGTACAAGGTCTACCCCGTCTCCTGGATACCAGGTCTACCCCGGCCGCCGGGTACAAGGTCTACCCCGTCTCCTGGATACCAGGTCTACCCCGGCCGCCGGGTACAAGGTCTACCCCGGCTCCGGGATACCAGGTCTACCCCGGCCGCCGGGTACAAGGTCTACCCCGGCTCCTGGATACCAGGTCTACCCCGGCCGCCGGGTACAAGGTCTACCCCGGCTCCGGGATACCAGGTCTACCCCGGCCGCCGGGTACAAGGTCTACCCCGGCTCCGGGATACCAGGTCTACCCCGGCCGCCGGGTACAAGGTCTACCCCGGCTCCTGGATACCAGGTCTACCCCGGCCGCCGGGTACAAGGTCTACCCCGGCTCCTGGATACCAGGTCTACCCCGGCCGCCGGGTACAAGGTCTACCCCGTCTCCTGGATACCAGGTCTACCCCGGCCGCCGGGTACAAGGTCTACCCCGGCTCCTGGATACCAGGTCTACCCCGGCCGCCGGGTACAAGGTCTACCCCGTCTCCTGGATACCAGGTCTACCCCGGCCGCCGGGTACAAGGTCTACCCCGTCTCCTGGATACCAGGTCTACCCCGGCCGCCGGGTACAAGGTCTACCCCGGCCGCCGGGTACAAGGTCTACCCCGGCTCCTGGATACCAGGTCTACCCCGGCCGCCGGGTACAAGGTCTACCCCGGCTCCGGGATACCAGGTCTACCCCGGCCGCCGGGTACAAGGTCTACCCCGGCTCCGGGATACCAGGTCTACCCCGGCCGCCGGGTACAAGGTCTACCCCGGCTCCGGGATACCAGGTCTACCCCGGCCGCCGGGTACAAGGTCTACCCCGGCTCCTGGATACCAGGTCTACCCCGGCCGCCGGGTACAAGGTCTACCCCGTCTCCTGGATACCAGGTCTACCCCGGCCGCCGGGTACAAGGTCTACCCCGTCTCCTGGATACCAGGTCTACCCCGGCCGCCGGGTACAAGGTCTACCCCGTCTCCTGGATACCAGGTCTACCCCGGCCGCCGGGTACAAGGTCTACCCCGTCTCCTGGATACCAGGTCTACCCCGGCCGCCGGGTACAAGGTCTACCCCGGCTCCGGGATACCAGGTCTACCCCGGCCGCCGGGTACAAGGTCTACCCCGGCTCCGGGATACCAGGTCTACCCCGGCCGCCGGGTACAAGGTCTACCCCGGCTCCGGGATACCAGGTCTACCCCGGCCGCCGGGTACAAGGTCTACCCCGGCTCCGGGATACCAGGTCTACCCCGGCCGCCGGGTACAAGGTCTACCCCGGCTCCGGGATACCAGGTCTACCCCGGCCGCCGCGTACAAGGTCTACCCCGGCTCCTGGATACCAGGTCTACCCCGGCCGCCGGGTACAAGGTCTACCCCGTCTCCTGGATACCAGGTCTACCCCGGCCGCCGGGTACAAGGTCTACCCCGGCTCCTGGATACCAGGTCTACCCCGGCCGCCGGGTACAAGGTCTACCCCGGCTCCTGGATACCAGGTCTACCCCGGCCGCCGGGTACAAGGTCTACCCCGTCTCCTGGATACCAGGTCTACCCCGGCCGCCGGGTACAAGGTCTACCCCGGCTCCGGGATACCAGGTCTACCCCGGCCGCCGGGTACAAGGTCTACCCCGGCTCCTGGATACCAGGTCTACCCCGGCCGCCGGGTACAAGGTCTACCCCGGCTCCGGGATACCAGGTCTACCCCGGCCGCCGGGTACAAGGTCTACCCCGGTTCCGGGATACCAGGTCTACCCCGGCCGCCGGGTACAAGGTCTACCCCGGCTCCTGGATACCAGGTCTACCCCGGCCGCCGGGTACAAGGTCTACCCCGGCTCCTGGATACCAGGTCTACCCCGGCCGCCGGGTACAAGGTCTACCCCGTCTCCTGGATACCAGGTCTACCCCGGCCGCCGGGTACAAGGTCTACCCCGGCTCCTGGATACCAGGTCTACCCCGGCCGCCGGGTACAAGGTCTACCCCGGCTCCGGGATACCAGGTCTACCCCGGCCGCCGGGTACAAGGTCTACCCCGGCTCCGGGATACCAGGTCTACCCCGGCCGCCGGGTACAAGGTCTACCCCGTCTCCTGGATACCAGGTCTACCCCGGCCGCCTGGAACAAGGTCTACCCCGGCCGCCGGGATACCAGGTCTACCCCGGCCGCCGGGTACAAGGTCTACCCCGTCTCCGGGATACCAGGTCTACCCCGGCCGCCGGGTACAAGGTCTACCCCGTCTCCTGGATACCAGGTCTACCCCGGCCGCCGGGTACAAGGTCTACCCCGTCTCCTGGATACCAGGTCTACCCCGGCCGCCGGGTACAAGGTCTACCCCGGCTCCGGGATACCAGGTCTACCCCGGCCGCCGGGTACAAGGTCTACCCCGGCTCCGGGATACCAGGTCTACCCCGGCCGCCGGGTACAAGGTCTACCCCGGCTCCGGGATACCAGGTCTACCCCGGCCGCCGGGTACAAGGTCTACCCCGTCTCCGGGATACCAGGTCTACCCCGGCCGCCGGGTACAAGGTCTACCCCGTCTCCTGGATACCAGGTCTACCCCGGCCGCCGGGTACAAGGTCTACCCCGTCTCCTGGATACCAGGTCTACCCCGGCCGCCGGGTACAAGGTCTACCCCGTCTCCTGGATACCAGGTCTACCCCGGCCGCCGGGTACAAGGTCTACCCCGTCTCCTGGATACCAGGTCTACCCCGGCCGCCGGGTACAAGGTCTACCCCGTCTCCTGGATACCAGGTCTACCCCGGCCGCCGGGTACAAGGTCTACCCCGGCTCCGGGATACCAGGTCTACCCCGGCCGCCGGGTACAAGGTCTACCCCGTCTCCTGGATACCAGGTCTACCCCGGCCGCCGGGTACAAGGTCTACCCCGGCTCCTGGATACCAGGTCTACCCCGGCCGCCGGGTACAAGGTCTACCCCGGCTCCGGGATACCAGGTCTACCCCGGCCGCCGGGTACAAGGTCTACCCCGTCTCCTGGATACCAGGTCTACCCCGGCCGCCGGGTACAAGGTCTACCCCGTCTCCTGGATACCAGGTCTACCCCGGCCGCCGGGTACAAGGTCTACCCCGGCTCCGGGATACCAGGTCTACCCCGGCCGCCGGGTACAAGGTCTACCCCGGCTCCGGGATACCAGGTCTACCCCGGCCGCCGGGTACAAGGTCTACCCCGGCTCCGGGATACCAGGTCTACCCCGGCCGCCGGGTACAAGGTCTACCCCGGCTCCTGGATACCAGGTCTACCCCGGCCGCCGGGTACAAGGTCTACCCCGTCTCCTGGATACCAGGTCTACCCCGGCCGCCGGGTACAAGGTCTACCCCGTCTCCTGGATACCAGGTCTACCCCGGCCGCCGGGTACAAGGTCTACCCCGGCTCCTGGATACCAGGTCTACCCCGGCCGCCGGGTACAAGGTCTACCCCGGCTCCTGGATACCAGGTCTACCCCGGCCGCCGGGTACAAGGTCTACCCCGTCTCCTGGATACCAGGTCTACCCCGGCCGCCGGGTACAAGGTCTACCCCGGCTCCGGGATACCAGGTCTACCCCGGCCGCCGGGTACAAGGTCTACCCCGGCTCCTGGATACCAGGTCTACCCCGGCCGCCGGGTACAAGGTCTACCCCGGCTCCGGGATACCAGGTCTACCCCGGCCGCCGGGTACAAGGTCTACCCCGGCTCCGGGATACCAGGTCTACCCCGGCCGCCGGGTACAAGGTCTACCCCGGCTCCTGGATACCAGGTCTACCCCGGCCGCCGGGTACAAGGTCTACCCCGGCTCCTGGATACCAGGTCTACCCCGGCCGCCGGGTACAAGGTCTACCCCGTCTCCTGGATACCAGGTCTACCCCGGCCGCCGGGTACAAGGTCTACCCCGGCTCCTGGATACCAGGTCTACCCCGGCCGCCGGGTACAAGGTCTACCCCGGCTCCGGGATACCAGGTCTACCCCGGCCGCCGGGTACAAGGTCTACCCCGGCTCCGGGATACCAGGTCTACCCCGGCCGCCGGGTACAAGGTCTACCCCGTCTCCTGGATACCAGGTCTACCCCGGCCGCCTGGAACAAGGTCTACCCCGTCTCCTGGATACCAGGTCTACCCCGGCCGCCGGGTACAAGGTCTACCCCGTCTCCGGGATACCAGGTCTACCCCGGCCGCCGGGTACAAGGTCTACCCCGGCTCCGGGATACCAGGTCTACCCCGGCCGCCGGGTACAAGGTCTACCCCGGCTCCGGGATACCAGGTCTACCCCGGCCGCCGGGTACAAGGTCTACCCCGGCTCCTGGATACCAGGTCTACCCCGGCCGCCGCGTACAAGGTCTACCCCGTCTCCTGGATACCAGGTCTACCCCGGCCGCCGGGTACAAGGTCTACCCCGGCTCCGGGATACCAGGTCTACCCCGGCCGCCGGGTACAAGGTCTACCCCGGCTCCGGGATACCAGGTGTAGCCCGGGGGGCCGGACAACGGGTCTACCCCGGCGCCCGGAGGAAAAGTCTACTCCGGGGCCATGGCAAGAGGTATTTCCCCATACCCGGGTAGTAGAGCGTTTCTCAATGGCCGGCTTTACCTTTTTTTGCCTGGTGGGGGTGGGGGGGGCGGGCGCGAGGGGGGGGGCTCGGTGTGGGTTTTTTTGGGGGGTGGGGGAATGTGCGTTGCGGGACTTTTGGTTCGAGTTTTCTGGGTTTGTTTTAGGAGTTACGGGGTTATCCCTTTGTTTTTTGTGGCTTGGTTCCCCTTGGTCTGGTTTGGGGTTCGGGTTTCATTTCCCGCGCTTCCCCTTTCCTCCCTTCTCGAAGAGAACGACTCTTCTGTTCCCTCGGCGCAAGAAACTGATCCGGAAAAGGAATTTTCTTGACGAACTTTATTTCTTTCCCTCTGGTACCCAGAGCGATCCCAGACCAAGCTGACAGGCAGCCTGCGTCAGCCTGCCGTCGAAGCAGCGTCAGCAGCCCCCTCCGCCCGGGGTGCCGCGCAGCCCTACCCGGCCGAACGGAATTTCAGTGGGGCCAGCGCGCAAGGGAAGCGAGGGAGGGAGGGAGGGACGGGGGGGCGGGGGGGGGAAGGGAGGGAGAGAGAGACAGAGAGAGAGGGGCACGGTGACACACACGCCGGCTCCACACACTCGCAATCCGACGCCGCCCCCTCAGAGCCCGCCCATCGACGGTTGGGGGCGCCCCGCCTGAAGACTTTCCCTGCCTCCGCCCATCGGCGGTTGGGGGCGCCCCGCCCTGCCCCATCAGACTCCCCGGCGCCGCTCGCAGACTACTTTCCCCACCCCCGTCGCCGTCCCCCGCCCGCTCTCTCCTCGGCCGGTTCGCACACCCGCAGCGGCGGGAGGGCCAGGAGCGGGCCGACACCGAGGAAGGCGGGTCCTTCGGCCAGCAGGGCCGGGGCCCGCGGCAGAGGCGGCCCCTTTGCCGAGAAGCCTTCTCTTCGGCTCTCGCCCAGCCTTCTGCTTTGACGGCCTTCTTTCCTTGACGCTCCAGCCCGGCCTGGCCCCGTCCGAGCCCGGGGCAGGACGGCAGCGGGGTGGGGGGGAGGGGGGTCGAGCGGCTGAAGGCAGTGAGGGATCCGGAGACGGAGGCAGGAGCCGGGCCGCTGTCGCTTTGGGCACGGAGGAGGCGGGAGCGCTGCCGGCTCCCAACGGCCGGCTCCTTCCCTCTCTAGACTGGCGCCGGGCGGCCGCAGGGTGGGTCGTGCGCGGGACAGCAGGTCCGCCCGGGACACCAGGGCGACAGTTCTGCCGCAGCAGCCGGGCGGCCGGAGGCCGGGCCCGGAGTAGGACGACAGGTCTACCCCGGCGCCCGGAACACCAGGTCTACCCCGGCTCCAGGGCAACAGGCCTACCCCGGCGCCCGGAATTCCAGGTCTACCCCGGTGCCCGGAACACCAGGTCTACCCCGGCTCCAGGAGAACAGGCCTACCCCGGCGCCCGGAATTCCAGGTCTACCCCGGCTCCAGGGGAACAGGCCTACCCCGGCGCCCGGAATTCCAGGTCTACCCCGGCTCCCGGAAGACCAGGTCTACCCCGGCGCCCGGAAGACCAGGTCTACCCCGAGGCTTCCGTGCACCAGGTCTACCCCGGCGCCCGGAAGACCAGGTCTACCCCGAGGCTTCCGTGCACCAGGTCTACCCCGGCGCCCGGAACACCAGGTCTACCCCGGCTCCAGGGGAACAGGCCTACCCCGGCGCCCGGAATTCCAGGTCTACCCCGGCGCCCGGAAGACCAGGTCTACCCCGAGGCTTCCGTGCACCAAGTCTACCCCGGCGCTCGGAACACCAGGTCTACCCCGGCTCCCGGAACACCAGGTCTACCCCGGCTCCAGGGGAACAGGCCTACCCCGGCGCCCGGAATTCCAGGTCTACCCCGGCGCCCGGAAGACCAGGTCTACCCCGAGGCTTCCGTGCACCAAGTCTACCCCGGCGCTCGGAACACCAGGTCTACCCCGGCTCCAGGGGAACAGGCCTACCCCGGCGCCCGGAATTCCAGGTCTACCCCGGCGCCCG
>NC_140730.1:8539126-8541626 GCF_050655825.1 Lonchura striata | reverse complement strand
GTGTCCTGCAATTCACATTAATTCTCGCAGCTAGCTGCGTTCTTCATCGACGCACGAGCCGAGTGATCCACCGCTAAGAGTTGTCTGGCTTTCGGCACCGAACCCCGCACACGGGCGGAGGGGGCCCCTTTTTTTCTCTCTCGCCGAGGGGGCACGCACGCGGGCCGCCCCCGGCTTCGACCGTACGAGCACACAACGCAACGAACCGAGTGGGGGGGGAAAGAAAAACCATCCGAGAGCGAAACGCCCAACGGAACGCTCCGAAGGTCGGCGGGAAAGGCGGGGGGACCCGCGTCCCCGACCGCCTCCCCCCGCCGCTACGAGCGAGGGGAGACGCCGCCGGCAAACTGTGCCGTCCTCCGGAGGCGGCCCAGGCGCCCGGGCTCGGCCCGGCCTCCGCACGGAGGAGGCACGCGGCGCGCGCCGGACCGCGGGGGGACACGGCGGCCCGCCCGGCCTCGCTGCAACGGGACGACGGGACGCACGCGGCCGGGGGCGCGGCCGTCGGCCCCCGCGCGCGCCGCTCTCCCTTCTCACCGCCGCTCCGCGGACCCGCGGAGCGCCGCCGCGCCACCGCGCGGCCGGCTCGCTCTCTCTCCCCAGCGGCCTTGCCGCGCTCGAGACGGCACGCGACGGCCACCGCCCAACCGGCAACGCCCCCCGCGGGACCGCTCCCGCCGGGAAGGGCGAGCGCCCGGCGGACGCGCTCCGCCGCCGGCGCCGGAGGCGGGCGCCGCACCGAGACCCGAGCCGGCGTCGCGAGCGCCCGGAGCCTGCCGGACGGCTGACCCGCCGCCGCAACGGCCGCACTCCCGGGACCGCCGCCGCCTCGCACCGTCACGGAGCCCCTTTTTCCTCGGGCACGCGCGGCCCAGGGGAAGGCGTGCGGCGCCGAGCCGGGGGGGTAGGCGGGGAGGGGGGCAGCGACGCCCGCCCTTTTCTCCCCGCTGACCGGGCGGGGAGACCGGGCGGGGAAGCGCCCCCCCCCCCAACCCCCCACGGCCGCCGCGCGCACGACCTTCCTCCGGGGCTCCGCGAGCGGACGGAGAAAAGGGCGACGGGGAGGCGGCGGGCGGGGCCCGGGCCGGGACCGCCGCCGGCGACGGCGGGCGCCGTCCGGCCGGCCGTCCCCGCTGGCGGGGGACACTCGCCGAGCGGCGCCGCCGCCGCTCGGCACGGGGCCGCCCGCGCTCGCGGACTCTCCGGCGACGGAGGGACCTGCCGAGCGCTCGGCCCCGGGCGGGCGGGCGGTCCCTGAGCCGGGGACGGCCGGCGACCGGCGCCGCCGGCGCGCTCGAGGAGAAGGCCGTCGAGGGGAGAGAGACGGCGCGGCCGCGCCGCGCGCGGCGCCGCACCCCAGAGACCGCAGAGGCGGCCGAGGAAGGAGGAGAGCGCGGCGGGCCCCGGCGGCCGCAACCCCGCAGCTGAGGAAGGGGCGAGAGAGCGCGCGCTCTCTGCCGGCGTCGCCCGTTTCGAGGCGAGCGGGTCGGCCCCCGCGGCCGACCGCGCGCCGCGGCCTCTCCGCCGAGGCCGGGCCGCGGAGAGGGGGGGGCAGGGCGCCCCTCCCCGGCGCGGCGCGACAAACCCCCCGCGCGCGGTAACGCGGCGGGACGACGGCCGCGCGGCCGGTGGCCGCGGGCACCACCGCAGGGGATCACGCGGGAGTAGCTCCCCACCCCTCAATGGAGCCGCGCACCGCCGCCCGGCAACCGCCGCCGCCGCCGCCGCGGCGGAAGGACGCGCCGAGCCGCCCGAGTCTTTAAACCGCCGCCCCGGCTCGGCGGCGGCCCTTTCGCGGCCCCCTCCCCGCAGCGTTTGACGACGCCGAGGAAAAGGAAGCCGGGGGGCCGCCGGAGGCGCGGAGCGCTAGGTACCTGGCCCTGGGGCGAGGGAAACGACCTGCATGGCCCCGCCGGGGTGCCTCCCCCGCTGCCGCCCTCGGGGGAGCGTCCACCGGCGGGGGCGCGCCCGACGTCTGCCGCCACCACCGCGGCGTCCTTCTCGGGGCCCGGGGTTTCCCTCAGTAGCCCGGCGCTGCGCCCGAGAGGACCGCCGCGGCTCGGGCCGCCCCGCCGGTGCGGGGACGCGGCCCAGCCGCCGAGCGACCTCGCCGACCACGCCGGGAGAGGCCGCGGCGACGACGACGCCGGCGGGGCGAGGAACGCCTTCGCCGCCGCCTCCGCCGCCGCGCCTCCCCGGCGGCGGGTCCCGCGCGCTCCCCCGCCACGAAGCGCGGCCCGGAACGCCCGGAGGACCTCGACCCCCGGCGTTTCCCCACCCTCTGCCGCGCCAGAGGGCCCGCCTCGGGCCCGAGAGCGGGGCTCTACCCGGCCGGGCAAAAGCCCCGCTTCCCCGGTGCGGGAAGAGCCGGAGGAGCCGCCTCCTCCGAGCCCCGAAGGCGCGGGCGCGCCTCCGGGAGGGGGCCGTGCCGAGCACCCCTCTCCCTTCCCGGCACCCGGGCGGCTCCCGCGCAGCAGGGGCAGAGAGAGCGAGGGCCGGG
>NC_140730.1:8526626-8534126 GCF_050655825.1 Lonchura striata | reverse complement strand
GCTGCCCTTCCGACACGGACACGCTGGCAAACAGGTCGGGAGCGGGGGAACCGGGCGCCGCCACCGCGGCGGGCTGGCCGGGCCTTGCTCGGGGAGGAGGCTCTCGGGCGAGGGCCGGGGAAAAAAAAAGCCCGGCCGCGTCGACCCCCGGCTGCCGGCCACTGCCACCGGACCGGCTGCCGGAAAAATGCCTGCCGGAGCGGGCCCCGGCTTAAGGCCAGGCGGAAAAGGGACGAGGCGCCGCCGCCTCACCTGCCACCGATCGTCCCAGGGGGGCCGCCCCCCCTTCAACCGGGCCGGCACGGCAGCCGACCGGAGCGGAGCAACACACACGCGGGGCTTCTCACCGCCTCGCTGCGGCCAGCGAGCGGCTTCTCGACACGGTCTTTCGGGCCGTCTCTCTCGGCTCTCGGCTCTCTCTCTGGTGGCCCTTCACACTGCCCATTCTCTTCTCTCTGGCTTCTCGGGCAGCTCTCCCCGAAAGAGCGCCCTGGGCAGGACGGGAACCGGGACCAAGCCACGCGGCTCACCCGGCCTAGGCGGCACTCGCTCTGCCCCGACGACCGCGCGGCGCGGCCGCCCTATCCTCCGCCTTGCGACGCAGGCACCCTGGAAACCTGCGGGGACGCGGCCCGTCACCTCGCTCCCAATATACGGAAAGATAAGTCCAAGGCCGCCGACGCCTCCAAGGAGACGAGTGGAAGTCGACCGGGAGGGTGCGCCAGCGCAGGCCGACCGCTACGTCGACATAGCCGGAGGCAGCCTGGAACAGCGACCCCTTGGTGAACTTCCGCAGGCGGCCGCGACACCAGGTCTACCCGGGCGGACGGAGACCAGGTCTACCCCGGCTCCGGGATACCAGGTCTACCCCGGCCGCCGGGTACAAGGTCTACCCCGTCTCCGGGATACCAGGTCTACCCCGGCCGCCGGGTACAAGGTCTACCCCGGCTCCTGGATACCAGGTCTACCCCGGCCGCCGGGTACAAGGTCTACCCCGTCTCCTGGATACCAGGTCTACCCCGGCCGCCGGGTACAAGGTCTACCCCGGCTCCTGGATACCAGGTCTACCCCGGCCGCCGGGTACAAGGTCTACCCCGTCTCCTGGATACCAGGTCTACCCCGGCCGCCGGGTACAAGGTCTACCCCGTCTCCTGGATACCAGGTCTACCCCGGCCGCCGGGTACAAGGTCTACCCCGGCTCCTGGATACCAGGTCTACCCCGGCCGCCGGGTACAAGGTCTACCCCGTCTCCTGGATACCAGGTCTACCCCGGCCGCCGGGTACAAGGTCTACCCCGTCTCCTGGATACCAGGTCTACCCCGGCCGCCGGGTACAAGGTCTACCCCGGCTCCGGGATACCAGGTCTACCCCGGCCGCCGGGTACAAGGTCTACCCCGGCTCCTGGATACCAGGTCTACCCCGGCCGCCGGGTACAAGGTCTACCCCGGCTCCGGGATACCAGGTCTACCCCGGCCGCCGGGTACAAGGTCTACCCCGGCTCCGGGATACCAGGTCTACCCCGGCCGCCGGGTACAAGGTCTACCCCGGCTCCTGGATACCAGGTCTACCCCGGCCGCCGGGTACAAGGTCTACCCCGGCTCCTGGATACCAGGTCTACCCCGGCCGCCGGGTACAAGGTCTACCCCGTCTCCTGGATACCAGGTCTACCCCGGCCGCCGGGTACAAGGTCTACCCCGGCTCCTGGATACCAGGTCTACCCCGGCCGCCGGGTACAAGGTCTACCCCGTCTCCTGGATACCAGGTCTACCCCGGCCGCCGGGTACAAGGTCTACCCCGTCTCCTGGATACCAGGTCTACCCCGGCCGCCGGGTACAAGGTCTACCCCGGCCGCCGGGTACAAGGTCTACCCCGGCTCCTGGATACCAGGTCTACCCCGGCCGCCGGGTACAAGGTCTACCCCGGCTCCGGGATACCAGGTCTACCCCGGCCGCCGGGTACAAGGTCTACCCCGGCTCCGGGATACCAGGTCTACCCCGGCCGCCGGGTACAAGGTCTACCCCGGCTCCGGGATACCAGGTCTACCCCGGCCGCCGGGTACAAGGTCTACCCCGGCTCCTGGATACCAGGTCTACCCCGGCCGCCGGGTACAAGGTCTACCCCGTCTCCTGGATACCAGGTCTACCCCGGCCGCCGGGTACAAGGTCTACCCCGTCTCCTGGATACCAGGTCTACCCCGGCCGCCGGGTACAAGGTCTACCCCGTCTCCTGGATACCAGGTCTACCCCGGCCGCCGGGTACAAGGTCTACCCCGTCTCCTGGATACCAGGTCTACCCCGGCCGCCGGGTACAAGGTCTACCCCGGCTCCGGGATACCAGGTCTACCCCGGCCGCCGGGTACAAGGTCTACCCCGGCTCCGGGATACCAGGTCTACCCCGGCCGCCGGGTACAAGGTCTACCCCGGCTCCGGGATACCAGGTCTACCCCGGCCGCCGGGTACAAGGTCTACCCCGGCTCCGGGATACCAGGTCTACCCCGGCCGCCGGGTACAAGGTCTACCCCGGCTCCGGGATACCAGGTCTACCCCGGCCGCCGCGTACAAGGTCTACCCCGGCTCCTGGATACCAGGTCTACCCCGGCCGCCGGGTACAAGGTCTACCCCGTCTCCTGGATACCAGGTCTACCCCGGCCGCCGGGTACAAGGTCTACCCCGGCTCCTGGATACCAGGTCTACCCCGGCCGCCGGGTACAAGGTCTACCCCGGCTCCTGGATACCAGGTCTACCCCGGCCGCCGGGTACAAGGTCTACCCCGTCTCCTGGATACCAGGTCTACCCCGGCCGCCGGGTACAAGGTCTACCCCGGCTCCGGGATACCAGGTCTACCCCGGCCGCCGGGTACAAGGTCTACCCCGGCTCCTGGATACCAGGTCTACCCCGGCCGCCGGGTACAAGGTCTACCCCGGCTCCGGGATACCAGGTCTACCCCGGCCGCCGGGTACAAGGTCTACCCCGGTTCCGGGATACCAGGTCTACCCCGGCCGCCGGGTACAAGGTCTACCCCGGCTCCTGGATACCAGGTCTACCCCGGCCGCCGGGTACAAGGTCTACCCCGGCTCCTGGATACCAGGTCTACCCCGGCCGCCGGGTACAAGGTCTACCCCGTCTCCTGGATACCAGGTCTACCCCGGCCGCCGGGTACAAGGTCTACCCCGGCTCCTGGATACCAGGTCTACCCCGGCCGCCGGGTACAAGGTCTACCCCGGCTCCGGGATACCAGGTCTACCCCGGCCGCCGGGTACAAGGTCTACCCCGGCTCCGGGATACCAGGTCTACCCCGGCCGCCGGGTACAAGGTCTACCCCGTCTCCTGGATACCAGGTCTACCCCGGCCGCCTGGAACAAGGTCTACCCCGGCCGCCGGGATACCAGGTCTACCCCGGCCGCCGGGTACAAGGTCTACCCCGTCTCCGGGATACCAGGTCTACCCCGGCCGCCGGGTACAAGGTCTACCCCGTCTCCTGGATACCAGGTCTACCCCGGCCGCCGGGTACAAGGTCTACCCCGTCTCCTGGATACCAGGTCTACCCCGGCCGCCGGGTACAAGGTCTACCCCGGCTCCGGGATACCAGGTCTACCCCGGCCGCCGGGTACAAGGTCTACCCCGGCTCCGGGATACCAGGTCTACCCCGGCCGCCGGGTACAAGGTCTACCCCGGCTCCGGGATACCAGGTCTACCCCGGCCGCCGGGTACAAGGTCTACCCCGTCTCCGGGATACCAGGTCTACCCCGGCCGCCGGGTACAAGGTCTACCCCGTCTCCTGGATACCAGGTCTACCCCGGCCGCCGGGTACAAGGTCTACCCCGTCTCCTGGATACCAGGTCTACCCCGGCCGCCGGGTACAAGGTCTACCCCGTCTCCTGGATACCAGGTCTACCCCGGCCGCCGGGTACAAGGTCTACCCCGTCTCCTGGATACCAGGTCTACCCCGGCCGCCGGGTACAAGGTCTACCCCGTCTCCTGGATACCAGGTCTACCCCGGCCGCCGGGTACAAGGTCTACCCCGGCTCCGGGATACCAGGTCTACCCCGGCCGCCGGGTACAAGGTCTACCCCGTCTCCTGGATACCAGGTCTACCCCGGCCGCCGGGTACAAGGTCTACCCCGGCTCCTGGATACCAGGTCTACCCCGGCCGCCGGGTACAAGGTCTACCCCGGCTCCGGGATACCAGGTCTACCCCGGCCGCCGGGTACAAGGTCTACCCCGTCTCCTGGATACCAGGTCTACCCCGGCCGCCGGGTACAAGGTCTACCCCGTCTCCTGGATACCAGGTCTACCCCGGCCGCCGGGTACAAGGTCTACCCCGGCTCCGGGATACCAGGTCTACCCCGGCCGCCGGGTACAAGGTCTACCCCGGCTCCGGGATACCAGGTCTACCCCGGCCGCCGGGTACAAGGTCTACCCCGGCTCCGGGATACCAGGTCTACCCCGGCCGCCGGGTACAAGGTCTACCCCGGCTCCTGGATACCAGGTCTACCCCGGCCGCCGGGTACAAGGTCTACCCCGTCTCCTGGATACCAGGTCTACCCCGGCCGCCGGGTACAAGGTCTACCCCGTCTCCTGGATACCAGGTCTACCCCGGCCGCCGGGTACAAGGTCTACCCCGGCTCCTGGATACCAGGTCTACCCCGGCCGCCGGGTACAAGGTCTACCCCGGCTCCTGGATACCAGGTCTACCCCGGCCGCCGGGTACAAGGTCTACCCCGTCTCCTGGATACCAGGTCTACCCCGGCCGCCGGGTACAAGGTCTACCCCGGCTCCGGGATACCAGGTCTACCCCGGCCGCCGGGTACAAGGTCTACCCCGGCTCCTGGATACCAGGTCTACCCCGGCCGCCGGGTACAAGGTCTACCCCGGCTCCGGGATACCAGGTCTACCCCGGCCGCCGGGTACAAGGTCTACCCCGGCTCCGGGATACCAGGTCTACCCCGGCCGCCGGGTACAAGGTCTACCCCGGCTCCTGGATACCAGGTCTACCCCGGCCGCCGGGTACAAGGTCTACCCCGGCTCCTGGATACCAGGTCTACCCCGGCCGCCGGGTACAAGGTCTACCCCGTCTCCTGGATACCAGGTCTACCCCGGCCGCCGGGTACAAGGTCTACCCCGGCTCCTGGATACCAGGTCTACCCCGGCCGCCGGGTACAAGGTCTACCCCGGCTCCGGGATACCAGGTCTACCCCGGCCGCCGGGTACAAGGTCTACCCCGGCTCCGGGATACCAGGTCTACCCCGGCCGCCGGGTACAAGGTCTACCCCGTCTCCTGGATACCAGGTCTACCCCGGCCGCCTGGAACAAGGTCTACCCCGTCTCCTGGATACCAGGTCTACCCCGGCCGCCGGGTACAAGGTCTACCCCGTCTCCGGGATACCAGGTCTACCCCGGCCGCCGGGTACAAGGTCTACCCCGGCTCCGGGATACCAGGTCTACCCCGGCCGCCGGGTACAAGGTCTACCCCGGCTCCGGGATACCAGGTCTACCCCGGCCGCCGGGTACAAGGTCTACCCCGGCTCCTGGATACCAGGTCTACCCCGGCCGCCGCGTACAAGGTCTACCCCGTCTCCTGGATACCAGGTCTACCCCGGCCGCCGGGTACAAGGTCTACCCCGGCTCCGGGATACCAGGTCTACCCCGGCCGCCGGGTACAAGGTCTACCCCGGCTCCGGGATACCAGGTGTAGCCCGGGGGGCCGGACAACGGGTCTACCCCGGCGCCCGGAGGAAAAGTCTACTCCGGGGCCATGGCAAGAGGTATTTCCCCATACCCGGGTAGTAGAGCGTTTCTCAATGGCCGGCTTTACCTTTTTTTGCCTGGTGGGGGTGGGGGGGGCGGGCGCGAGGGGGGGGGCTCGGTGTGGGTTTTTTTGGGGGGTGGGGGAATGTGCGTTGCGGGACTTTTGGTTCGAGTTTTCTGGGTTTGTTTTAGGAGTTACGGGGTTATCCCTTTGTTTTTTGTGGCTTGGTTCCCCTTGGTCTGGTTTGGGGTTCGGGTTTCATTTCCCGCGCTTCCCCTTTCCTCCCTTCTCGAAGAGAACGACTCTTCTGTTCCCTCGGCGCAAGAAACTGATCCGGAAAAGGAATTTTCTTGACGAACTTTATTTCTTTCCCTCTGGTACCCAGAGCGATCCCAGACCAAGCTGACAGGCAGCCTGCGTCAGCCTGCCGTCGAAGCAGCGTCAGCAGCCCCCTCCGCCCGGGGTGCCGCGCAGCCCTACCCGGCCGAACGGAATTTCAGTGGGGCCAGCGCGCAAGGGAAGCGAGGGAGGGAGGGAGGGACGGGGGGGCGGGGGGGGGAAGGGAGGGAGAGAGAGACAGAGAGAGAGGGGCACGGTGACACACACGCCGGCTCCACACACTCGCAATCCGACGCCGCCCCCTCAGAGCCCGCCCATCGACGGTTGGGGGCGCCCCGCCTGAAGACTTTCCCTGCCTCCGCCCATCGGCGGTTGGGGGCGCCCCGCCCTGCCCCATCAGACTCCCCGGCGCCGCTCGCAGACTACTTTCCCCACCCCCGTCGCCGTCCCCCGCCCGCTCTCTCCTCGGCCGGTTCGCACACCCGCAGCGGCGGGAGGGCCAGGAGCGGGCCGACACCGAGGAAGGCGGGTCCTTCGGCCAGCAGGGCCGGGGCCCGCGGCAGAGGCGGCCCCTTTGCCGAGAAGCCTTCTCTTCGGCTCTCGCCCAGCCTTCTGCTTTGACGGCCTTCTTTCCTTGACGCTCCAGCCCGGCCTGGCCCCGTCCGAGCCCGGGGCAGGACGGCAGCGGGGTGGGGGGGAGGGGGGTCGAGCGGCTGAAGGCAGTGAGGGATCCGGAGACGGAGGCAGGAGCCGGGCCGCTGTCGCTTTGGGCACGGAGGAGGCGGGAGCGCTGCCGGCTCCCAACGGCCGGCTCCTTCCCTCTCTAGACTGGCGCCGGGCGGCCGCAGGGTGGGTCGTGCGCGGGACAGCAGGTCCGCCCGGGACACCAGGGCGACAGTTCTGCCGCAGCAGCCGGGCGGCCGGAGGCCGGGCCCGGAGTAGGACGACAGGTCTACCCCGGCGCCCGGAACACCAGGTCTACCCCGGCTCCAGGGCAACAGGC
Source organism: Lonchura striata (assembly GCF_050655825.1). NCBI lineage: Eukaryota > Metazoa > Chordata > Aves > Passeriformes > Estrildidae > Lonchura > Lonchura striata. The sequence continues at coordinate 8,527,036 of NC_140730.1, read as the reverse complement.
CTACCCCGGCGCCCGGAATTCCAGGTCTACCCCGGTGCCCGGAACACCAGGTCTACCCCGGCTCCAGGAGAACAGGCCTACCCCGGCGCCCGGAATTCCAGGTCTACCCCGGCTCCAGGGGAACAGGCCTACCCCGGCGCCCGGAATTCCAGGTCTACCCCGGCTCCCGGAAGACCAGGTCTACCCCGGCGCCCGGAAGACCAGGTCTACCCCGAGGCTTCCGTGCACCAGGTCTACCCCGGCGCCCGGAAGACCAGGTCTACCCCGAGGCTTCCGTGCACCAGGTCTACCCCGGCGCCCGGAACACCAGGTCTACCCCGGCTCCAGGGGAACAGGCCTACCCCGGCGCCCGGAATTCCAGGTCTACCCCGGCGCCCGGAAGACCAGGTCTACCCCGAGGCTTCCGTGCA
>NC_140730.1:8516626-8519126 GCF_050655825.1 Lonchura striata | reverse complement strand
TTCTCCCCGGCCGCCGCGCCGCCGCTCGGCGACGCGGCCCCCGGCGAGGACGAGCTCCGCCCCAGCGGCTCGCTCCGGGAGCGGGGAGCTACGGAGCGCTCCCCGAGTCTGCATTTAGGGGGACGAAGGCCCTCGGGCGCGGCCACGACGGCCACGGCCACGACGACGGGCCTGCGAGGCGACCCCAGCCGCGCCGCCGGGGTGGCAACCCCCGGGCGGCGATTGATCGTCAAGCGACGCTCAGACAGGCGTAGCCCCGGGAGGAACCCGGGGCCGCAAGTGCGTTCGAAGTGTCGATGATCAATGTGTCCTGCAATTCACATTAATTCTCGCAGCTAGCTGCGTTCTTCATCGACGCACGAGCCGAGTGATCCACCGCTAAGAGTTGTCTGGCTTTCGGCACCGAACCCCGCACACGGGCGGAGGGGGCCCCTTTTTTTCTCTCTCGCCGAGGGGGCACGCACGCGGGCCGCCCCCGGCTTCGACCGTACGAGCACACAACGCAACGAACCGAGTGGGGGGGGAAAGAAAAACCATCCGAGAGCGAAACGCCCAACGGAACGCTCCGAAGGTCGGCGGGAAAGGCGGGGGGACCCGCGTCCCCGACCGCCTCCCCCCGCCGCTACGAGCGAGGGGAGACGCCGCCGGCAAACTGTGCCGTCCTCCGGAGGCGGCCCAGGCGCCCGGGCTCGGCCCGGCCTCCGCACGGAGGAGGCACGCGGCGCGCGCCGGACCGCGGGGGGACACGGCGGCCCGCCCGGCCTCGCTGCAACGGGACGACGGGACGCACGCGGCCGGGGGCGCGGCCGTCGGCCCCCGCGCGCGCCGCTCTCCCTTCTCACCGCCGCTCCGCGGACCCGCGGAGCGCCGCCGCGCCACCGCGCGGCCGGCTCGCTCTCTCTCCCCAGCGGCCTTGCCGCGCTCGAGACGGCACGCGACGGCCACCGCCCAACCGGCAACGCCCCCCGCGGGACCGCTCCCGCCGGGAAGGGCGAGCGCCCGGCGGACGCGCTCCGCCGCCGGCGCCGGAGGCGGGCGCCGCACCGAGACCCGAGCCGGCGTCGCGAGCGCCCGGAGCCTGCCGGACGGCTGACCCGCCGCCGCAACGGCCGCACTCCCGGGACCGCCGCCGCCTCGCACCGTCACGGAGCCCCTTTTTCCTCGGGCACGCGCGGCCCAGGGGAAGGCGTGCGGCGCCGAGCCGGGGGGGTAGGCGGGGAGGGGGGCAGCGACGCCCGCCCTTTTCTCCCCGCTGACCGGGCGGGGAGACCGGGCGGGGAAGCGCCCCCCCCCCCAACCCCCCACGGCCGCCGCGCGCACGACCTTCCTCCGGGGCTCCGCGAGCGGACGGAGAAAAGGGCGACGGGGAGGCGGCGGGCGGGGCCCGGGCCGGGACCGCCGCCGGCGACGGCGGGCGCCGTCCGGCCGGCCGTCCCCGCTGGCGGGGGACACTCGCCGAGCGGCGCCGCCGCCGCTCGGCACGGGGCCGCCCGCGCTCGCGGACTCTCCGGCGACGGAGGGACCTGCCGAGCGCTCGGCCCCGGGCGGGCGGGCGGTCCCTGAGCCGGGGACGGCCGGCGACCGGCGCCGCCGGCGCGCTCGAGGAGAAGGCCGTCGAGGGGAGAGAGACGGCGCGGCCGCGCCGCGCGCGGCGCCGCACCCCAGAGACCGCAGAGGCGGCCGAGGAAGGAGGAGAGCGCGGCGGGCCCCGGCGGCCGCAACCCCGCAGCTGAGGAAGGGGCGAGAGAGCGCGCGCTCTCTGCCGGCGTCGCCCGTTTCGAGGCGAGCGGGTCGGCCCCCGCGGCCGACCGCGCGCCGCGGCCTCTCCGCCGAGGCCGGGCCGCGGAGAGGGGGGGGCAGGGCGCCCCTCCCCGGCGCGGCGCGACAAACCCCCCGCGCGCGGTAACGCGGCGGGACGACGGCCGCGCGGCCGGTGGCCGCGGGCACCACCGCAGGGGATCACGCGGGAGTAGCTCCCCACCCCTCAATGGAGCCGCGCACCGCCGCCCGGCAACCGCCGCCGCCGCCGCCGCGGCGGAAGGACGCGCCGAGCCGCCCGAGTCTTTAAACCGCCGCCCCGGCTCGGCGGCGGCCCTTTCGCGGCCCCCTCCCCGCAGCGTTTGACGACGCCGAGGAAAAGGAAGCCGGGGGGCCGCCGGAGGCGCGGAGCGCTAGGTACCTGGCCCTGGGGCGAGGGAAACGACCTGCATGGCCCCGCCGGGGTGCCTCCCCCGCTGCCGCCCTCGGGGGAGCGTCCACCGGCGGGGGCGCGCCCGACGTCTGCCGCCACCACCGCGGCGTCCTTCTCGGGGCCCGGGGTTTCCCTCAGTAGCCCGGCGCTGCGCCCGAGAGGACCGCCGCGGCTCGGGCCGCCCCGCCGGTGCGGGGACGCGGCCCAGCCGCCGAGCGACCTCGCCGACCACGCCGGGAGAGGCCGCGGCGACGACGACGCCGGCGGGGCGAGGAACGCCTTCGCCGCCGCCTCCGCCGCCGCGCCTCC
>NC_140730.1:8501626-8511626 GCF_050655825.1 Lonchura striata | reverse complement strand
GACTTCAACAGCACGCGCCGGTGGGACGGGGTGCCGCCACCCCGGCTCCACGGCTCATCGGGCGACCGCCGTCACCGAGCCCCTCCGGCCACGCGGCGAATGCCGAGGCCAGGCCGCGCGCCCCACCGCTGCCCTTCCGACACGGACACGCTGGCAAACAGGTCGGGAGCGGGGGAACCGGGCGCCGCCACCGCGGCGGGCTGGCCGGGCCTTGCTCGGGGAGGAGGCTCTCGGGCGAGGGCCGGGGAAAAAAAAAGCCCGGCCGCGTCGACCCCCGGCTGCCGGCCACTGCCACCGGACCGGCTGCCGGAAAAATGCCTGCCGGAGCGGGCCCCGGCTTAAGGCCAGGCGGAAAAGGGACGAGGCGCCGCCGCCTCACCTGCCACCGATCGTCCCAGGGGGGCCGCCCCCCCTTCAACCGGGCCGGCACGGCAGCCGACCGGAGCGGAGCAACACACACGCGGGGCTTCTCACCGCCTCGCTGCGGCCAGCGAGCGGCTTCTCGACACGGTCTTTCGGGCCGTCTCTCTCGGCTCTCGGCTCTCTCTCTGGTGGCCCTTCACACTGCCCATTCTCTTCTCTCTGGCTTCTCGGGCAGCTCTCCCCGAAAGAGCGCCCTGGGCAGGACGGGAACCGGGACCAAGCCACGCGGCTCACCCGGCCTAGGCGGCACTCGCTCTGCCCCGACGACCGCGCGGCGCGGCCGCCCTATCCTCCGCCTTGCGACGCAGGCACCCTGGAAACCTGCGGGGACGCGGCCCGTCACCTCGCTCCCAATATACGGAAAGATAAGTCCAAGGCCGCCGACGCCTCCAAGGAGACGAGTGGAAGTCGACCGGGAGGGTGCGCCAGCGCAGGCCGACCGCTACGTCGACATAGCCGGAGGCAGCCTGGAACAGCGACCCCTTGGTGAACTTCCGCAGGCGGCCGCGACACCAGGTCTACCCGGGCGGACGGAGACCAGGTCTACCCCGGCTCCGGGATACCAGGTCTACCCCGGCCGCCGGGTACAAGGTCTACCCCGTCTCCGGGATACCAGGTCTACCCCGGCCGCCGGGTACAAGGTCTACCCCGGCTCCTGGATACCAGGTCTACCCCGGCCGCCGGGTACAAGGTCTACCCCGTCTCCTGGATACCAGGTCTACCCCGGCCGCCGGGTACAAGGTCTACCCCGGCTCCTGGATACCAGGTCTACCCCGGCCGCCGGGTACAAGGTCTACCCCGTCTCCTGGATACCAGGTCTACCCCGGCCGCCGGGTACAAGGTCTACCCCGTCTCCTGGATACCAGGTCTACCCCGGCCGCCGGGTACAAGGTCTACCCCGGCTCCTGGATACCAGGTCTACCCCGGCCGCCGGGTACAAGGTCTACCCCGTCTCCTGGATACCAGGTCTACCCCGGCCGCCGGGTACAAGGTCTACCCCGTCTCCTGGATACCAGGTCTACCCCGGCCGCCGGGTACAAGGTCTACCCCGGCTCCGGGATACCAGGTCTACCCCGGCCGCCGGGTACAAGGTCTACCCCGGCTCCTGGATACCAGGTCTACCCCGGCCGCCGGGTACAAGGTCTACCCCGGCTCCGGGATACCAGGTCTACCCCGGCCGCCGGGTACAAGGTCTACCCCGGCTCCGGGATACCAGGTCTACCCCGGCCGCCGGGTACAAGGTCTACCCCGGCTCCTGGATACCAGGTCTACCCCGGCCGCCGGGTACAAGGTCTACCCCGGCTCCTGGATACCAGGTCTACCCCGGCCGCCGGGTACAAGGTCTACCCCGTCTCCTGGATACCAGGTCTACCCCGGCCGCCGGGTACAAGGTCTACCCCGGCTCCTGGATACCAGGTCTACCCCGGCCGCCGGGTACAAGGTCTACCCCGTCTCCTGGATACCAGGTCTACCCCGGCCGCCGGGTACAAGGTCTACCCCGTCTCCTGGATACCAGGTCTACCCCGGCCGCCGGGTACAAGGTCTACCCCGGCCGCCGGGTACAAGGTCTACCCCGGCTCCTGGATACCAGGTCTACCCCGGCCGCCGGGTACAAGGTCTACCCCGGCTCCGGGATACCAGGTCTACCCCGGCCGCCGGGTACAAGGTCTACCCCGGCTCCGGGATACCAGGTCTACCCCGGCCGCCGGGTACAAGGTCTACCCCGGCTCCGGGATACCAGGTCTACCCCGGCCGCCGGGTACAAGGTCTACCCCGGCTCCTGGATACCAGGTCTACCCCGGCCGCCGGGTACAAGGTCTACCCCGTCTCCTGGATACCAGGTCTACCCCGGCCGCCGGGTACAAGGTCTACCCCGTCTCCTGGATACCAGGTCTACCCCGGCCGCCGGGTACAAGGTCTACCCCGTCTCCTGGATACCAGGTCTACCCCGGCCGCCGGGTACAAGGTCTACCCCGTCTCCTGGATACCAGGTCTACCCCGGCCGCCGGGTACAAGGTCTACCCCGGCTCCGGGATACCAGGTCTACCCCGGCCGCCGGGTACAAGGTCTACCCCGGCTCCGGGATACCAGGTCTACCCCGGCCGCCGGGTACAAGGTCTACCCCGGCTCCGGGATACCAGGTCTACCCCGGCCGCCGGGTACAAGGTCTACCCCGGCTCCGGGATACCAGGTCTACCCCGGCCGCCGGGTACAAGGTCTACCCCGGCTCCGGGATACCAGGTCTACCCCGGCCGCCGCGTACAAGGTCTACCCCGGCTCCTGGATACCAGGTCTACCCCGGCCGCCGGGTACAAGGTCTACCCCGTCTCCTGGATACCAGGTCTACCCCGGCCGCCGGGTACAAGGTCTACCCCGGCTCCTGGATACCAGGTCTACCCCGGCCGCCGGGTACAAGGTCTACCCCGGCTCCTGGATACCAGGTCTACCCCGGCCGCCGGGTACAAGGTCTACCCCGTCTCCTGGATACCAGGTCTACCCCGGCCGCCGGGTACAAGGTCTACCCCGGCTCCGGGATACCAGGTCTACCCCGGCCGCCGGGTACAAGGTCTACCCCGGCTCCTGGATACCAGGTCTACCCCGGCCGCCGGGTACAAGGTCTACCCCGGCTCCGGGATACCAGGTCTACCCCGGCCGCCGGGTACAAGGTCTACCCCGGTTCCGGGATACCAGGTCTACCCCGGCCGCCGGGTACAAGGTCTACCCCGGCTCCTGGATACCAGGTCTACCCCGGCCGCCGGGTACAAGGTCTACCCCGGCTCCTGGATACCAGGTCTACCCCGGCCGCCGGGTACAAGGTCTACCCCGTCTCCTGGATACCAGGTCTACCCCGGCCGCCGGGTACAAGGTCTACCCCGGCTCCTGGATACCAGGTCTACCCCGGCCGCCGGGTACAAGGTCTACCCCGGCTCCGGGATACCAGGTCTACCCCGGCCGCCGGGTACAAGGTCTACCCCGGCTCCGGGATACCAGGTCTACCCCGGCCGCCGGGTACAAGGTCTACCCCGTCTCCTGGATACCAGGTCTACCCCGGCCGCCTGGAACAAGGTCTACCCCGGCCGCCGGGATACCAGGTCTACCCCGGCCGCCGGGTACAAGGTCTACCCCGTCTCCGGGATACCAGGTCTACCCCGGCCGCCGGGTACAAGGTCTACCCCGTCTCCTGGATACCAGGTCTACCCCGGCCGCCGGGTACAAGGTCTACCCCGTCTCCTGGATACCAGGTCTACCCCGGCCGCCGGGTACAAGGTCTACCCCGGCTCCGGGATACCAGGTCTACCCCGGCCGCCGGGTACAAGGTCTACCCCGGCTCCGGGATACCAGGTCTACCCCGGCCGCCGGGTACAAGGTCTACCCCGGCTCCGGGATACCAGGTCTACCCCGGCCGCCGGGTACAAGGTCTACCCCGGCTCCGGGATACCAGGTCTACCCCGGCCGCCGGGTACAAGGTCTACCCCGGCTCCTGGATACCAGGTCTACCCCGGCCGCCGGGTACAAGGTCTACCCCGGCTCCGGGATACCAGGTCTACCCCGGCCGCCGGGTACAAGGTCTACCCCGGCTCCGGGATACCAGGTCTACCCCGGCCGCCGGGTACAAGGTCTACCCCGGCTCCTGGATACCAGGTCTACCCCGGCCGCCGGGTACAAGGTCTACCCCGGCTCCTGGATACCAGGTCTACCCCGGCCGCCGGGTACAAGGTCTACCCCGTCTCCTGGATACCAGGTCTACCCCGGCCGCCGGGTACAAGGTCTACCCCGGCTCCTGGATACCAGGTCTACCCCGGCCGCCGGGTACAAGGTCTACCCCGTCTCCTGGATACCAGGTCTACCCCGGCCGCCGGGTACAAGGTCTACCCCGTCTCCTGGATACCAGGTCTACCCCGGCCGCCGGGTACAAGGTCTACCCCGGCCGCCGGGTACAAGGTCTACCCCGGCTCCTGGATACCAGGTCTACCCCGGCCGCCGGGTACAAGGTCTACCCCGGCTCCGGGATACCAGGTCTACCCCGGCCGCCGGGTACAAGGTCTACCCCGGCTCCGGGATACCAGGTCTACCCCGGCCGCCGGGTACAAGGTCTACCCCGGCTCCGGGATACCAGGTCTACCCCGGCCGCCGGGTACAAGGTCTACCCCGGCTCCTGGATACCAGGTCTACCCCGGCCGCCGGGTACAAGGTCTACCCCGTCTCCTGGATACCAGGTCTACCCCGGCCGCCGGGTACAAGGTCTACCCCGTCTCCTGGATACCAGGTCTACCCCGGCCGCCGGGTACAAGGTCTACCCCGTCTCCTGGATACCAGGTCTACCCCGGCCGCCGGGTACAAGGTCTACCCCGTCTCCTGGATACCAGGTCTACCCCGGCCGCCGGGTACAAGGTCTACCCCGGCTCCGGGATACCAGGTCTACCCCGGCCGCCGGGTACAAGGTCTACCCCGGCTCCGGGATACCAGGTCTACCCCGGCCGCCGGGTACAAGGTCTACCCCGGCTCCGGGATACCAGGTCTACCCCGGCCGCCGGGTACAAGGTCTACCCCGGCTCCGGGATACCAGGTCTACCCCGGCCGCCGGGTACAAGGTCTACCCCGGCTCCGGGATACCAGGTCTACCCCGGCCGCCGCGTACAAGGTCTACCCCGGCTCCTGGATACCAGGTCTACCCCGGCCGCCGGGTACAAGGTCTACCCCGTCTCCTGGATACCAGGTCTACCCCGGCCGCCGGGTACAAGGTCTACCCCGGCTCCTGGATACCAGGTCTACCCCGGCCGCCGGGTACAAGGTCTACCCCGGCTCCTGGATACCAGGTCTACCCCGGCCGCCGGGTACAAGGTCTACCCCGTCTCCTGGATACCAGGTCTACCCCGGCCGCCGGGTACAAGGTCTACCCCGGCTCCGGGATACCAGGTCTACCCCGGCCGCCGGGTACAAGGTCTACCCCGGCTCCTGGATACCAGGTCTACCCCGGCCGCCGGGTACAAGGTCTACCCCGGCTCCGGGATACCAGGTCTACCCCGGCCGCCGGGTACAAGGTCTACCCCGGTTCCGGGATACCAGGTCTACCCCGGCCGCCGGGTACAAGGTCTACCCCGGCTCCTGGATACCAGGTCTACCCCGGCCGCCGGGTACAAGGTCTACCCCGGCTCCTGGATACCAGGTCTACCCCGGCCGCCGGGTACAAGGTCTACCCCGTCTCCTGGATACCAGGTCTACCCCGGCCGCCGGGTACAAGGTCTACCCCGGCTCCTGGATACCAGGTCTACCCCGGCCGCCGGGTACAAGGTCTACCCCGGCTCCGGGATACCAGGTCTACCCCGGCCGCCGGGTACAAGGTCTACCCCGGCTCCGGGATACCAGGTCTACCCCGGCCGCCGGGTACAAGGTCTACCCCGTCTCCTGGATACCAGGTCTACCCCGGCCGCCTGGAACAAGGTCTACCCCGGCCGCCGTCTACCCCGGCCGCCGGGTACAAGGTCTACCCCGTCTCCGGGATACCAGGTCTACCCCGGCCGCCGGGTACAAGGTCTACCCCGTCTCCTGGATACCAGGTCTACCCCGGCCGCCGGGTACAAGGTCTACCCCGTCTCCTGGATACCAGGTCTACCCCGGCCGCCGGGTACAAGGTCTACCCCGGCTCCGGGATACCAGGTCTACCCCGGCCGCCGGGTACAAGGTCTACCCCGGCTCCGGGATACCAGGTCTACCCCGGCCGCCGGGTACAAGGTCTACCCCGGCTCCGGGATACCAGGTCTACCCCGGCCGCCGGGTACAAGGTCTACCCCGTCTCCGGGATACCAGGTCTACCCCGGCCGCCGGGTACAAGGTCTACCCCGTCTCCTGGATACCAGGTCTACCCCGGCCGCCGGGTACAAGGTCTACCCCGTCTCCTGGATACCAGGTCTACCCCGGCCGCCGGGTACAAGGTCTACCCCGTCTCCTGGATACCAGGTCTACCCCGGCCGCCGGGTACAAGGTCTACCCCGTCTCCTGGATACCAGGTCTACCCCGGCCGCCGGGTACAAGGTCTACCCCGTCTCCTGGATACCAGGTCTACCCCGGCCGCCGGGTACAAGGTCTACCCCGGCTCCGGGATACCAGGTCTACCCCGGCCGCCGGGTACAAGGTCTACCCCGTCTCCTGGATACCAGGTCTACCCCGGCCGCCGGGTACAAGGTCTACCCCGGCTCCTGGATACCAGGTCTACCCCGGCCGCCGGGTACAAGGTCTACCCCGGCTCCGGGATACCAGGTCTACCCCGGCCGCCGGGTACAAGGTCTACCCCGTCTCCTGGATACCAGGTCTACCCCGGCCGCCGGGTACAAGGTCTACCCCGTCTCCTGGATACCAGGTCTACCCCGGCCGCCGGGTACAAGGTCTACCCCGGCTCCGGGATACCAGGTCTACCCCGGCCGCCGGGTACAAGGTCTACCCCGGCTCCGGGATACCAGGTCTACCCCGGCCGCCGGGTACAAGGTCTACCCCGGCTCCGGGATACCAGGTCTACCCCGGCCGCCGGGTACAAGGTCTACCCCGGCTCCTGGATACCAGGTCTACCCCGGCCGCCGGGTACAAGGTCTACCCCGTCTCCTGGATACCAGGTCTACCCCGGCCGCCGGGTACAAGGTCTACCCCGTCTCCTGGATACCAGGTCTACCCCGGCCGCCGGGTACAAGGTCTACCCCGGCTCCTGGATACCAGGTCTACCCCGGCCGCCGGGTACAAGGTCTACCCCGGCTCCTGGATACCAGGTCTACCCCGGCCGCCGGGTACAAGGTCTACCCCGTCTCCTGGATACCAGGTCTACCCCGGCCGCCGGGTACAAGGTCTACCCCGGCTCCGGGATACCAGGTCTACCCCGGCCGCCGGGTACAAGGTCTACCCCGGCTCCTGGATACCAGGTCTACCCCGGCCGCCGGGTACAAGGTCTACCCCGGCTCCGGGATACCAGGTCTACCCCGGCCGCCGGGTACAAGGTCTACCCCGGCTCCGGGATACCAGGTCTACCCCGGCCGCCGGGTACAAGGTCTACCCCGGCTCCTGGATACCAGGTCTACCCCGGCCGCCGGGTACAAGGTCTACCCCGGCTCCTGGATACCAGGTCTACCCCGGCCGCCGGGTACAAGGTCTACCCCGTCTCCTGGATACCAGGTCTACCCCGGCCGCCGGGTACAAGGTCTACCCCGGCTCCTGGATACCAGGTCTACCCCGGCCGCCGGGTACAAGGTCTACCCCGGCTCCGGGATACCAGGTCTACCCCGGCCGCCGGGTACAAGGTCTACCCCGGCTCCGGGATACCAGGTCTACCCCGGCCGCCGGGTACAAGGTCTACCCCGTCTCCTGGATACCAGGTCTACCCCGGCCGCCTGGAACAAGGTCTACCCCGTCTCCTGGATACCAGGTCTACCCCGGCCGCCGGGTACAAGGTCTACCCCGTCTCCGGGATACCAGGTCTACCCCGGCCGCCGGGTACAAGGTCTACCCCGGCTCCGGGATACCAGGTCTACCCCGGCCGCCGGGTACAAGGTCTACCCCGGCTCCGGGATACCAGGTCTACCCCGGCCGCCGGGTACAAGGTCTACCCCGGCTCCTGGATACCAGGTCTACCCCGGCCGCCGCGTACAAGGTCTACCCCGTCTCCTGGATACCAGGTCTACCCCGGCCGCCGGGTACAAGGTCTACCCCGGCTCCGGGATACCAGGTCTACCCCGGCCGCCGGGTACAAGGTCTACCCCGGCTCCGGGATACCAGGTGTAGCCCGGGGGGCCGGACAACGGGTCTACCCCGGCGCCCGGAGGAAAAGTCTACTCCGGGGCCATGGCAAGAGGTATTTCCCCATACCCGGGTAGTAGAGCGTTTCTCAATGGCCGGCTTTACCTTTTTTTGCCTGGTGGGGGTGGGGGGGGCGGGCGCGAGGGGGGGGGCTCGGTGTGGGTTTTTTTGGGGGGTGGGGGAATGTGCGTTGCGGGACTTTTGGTTCGAGTTTTCTGGGTTTGTTTTAGGAGTTACGGGGTTATCCCTTTGTTTTTTGTGGCTTGGTTCCCCTTGGTCTGGTTTGGGGTTCGGGTTTCATTTCCCGCGCTTCCCCTTTCCTCCCTTCTCGAAGAGAACGACTCTTCTGTTCCCTCGGCGCAAGAAACTGATCCGGAAAAGGAATTTTCTTGACGAACTTTATTTCTTTCCCTCTGGTACCCAGAGCGATCCCAGACCAAGCTGACAGGCAGCCTGCGTCAGCCTGCCGTCGAAGCAGCGTCAGCAGCCCCCTCCGCCCGGGGTGCCGCGCAGCCCTACCCGGCCGAACGGAATTTCAGTGGGGCCAGCGCGCAAGGGAAGCGAGGGAGGGAGGGAGGGACGGGGGGGCGGGGGGGGGAAGGGAGGGAGAGAGAGACAGAGAGAGAGGGGCACGGTGACACACACGCCGGCTCCACACACTCGCAATCCGACGCCGCCCCCTCAGAGCCCGCCCATCGACGGTTGGGGGCGCCCCGCCTGAAGACTTTCCCTGCCTCCGCCCATCGGCGGTTGGGGGCGCCCCGCCCTGCCCCATCAGACTCCCCGGCGCCGCTCGCAGACTACTTTCCCCACCCCCGTCGCCGTCCCCCGCCCGCTCTCTCCTCGGCCGGTTCGCACACCCGCAGCGGCGGGAGGGCCAGGAGCGGGCCGACACCGAGGAAGGCGGGTCCTTCGGCCAGCAGGGCCGGGGCCCGCGGCAGAGGCGGCCCCTTTGCCGAGAAGCCTTCTCTTCGGCTCTCGCCCAGCCTTCTGCTTTGACGGCCTTCTTTCCTTGACGCTCCAGCCCGGCCTGGCCCCGTCCGAGCCCGGGGCAGGACGGCAGCGGGGTGGGGGGGAGGGGGGTCGAGCGGCTGAAGGCAGTGAGGGATCCGGAGACGGAGGCAGGAGCCGGGCCGCTGTCGCTTTGGGCACGGAGGAGGCGGGAGCGCTGCCGGCTCCCAACGGCCGGCTCCTTCCCTCTCTAGACTGGCGCCGGGCGGCCGCAGGGTGGGTCGTGCGCGGGACAGCAGGTCCGCCCGGGACACCAGGGCGACAGTTCTGCCGCAGCAGCCGGGCGGCCGGAGGCCGGGCCCGGAGTAGGACGACAGGTCTACCCCGGCGCCCGGAACACCAGGTCTACCCCGGCTCCAGGGCAACAGGCCTACCCCGGCGCCCGGAATTCCAGGTCTACCCCGGTGCCCGGAACACCAGGTCTACCCCGGCTCCAGGAGAACAGGCCTACCCCGGCGCCCGGAATTCCAGGTCTACCCCGGCTCCAGGGGAACAGGCCTACCCCGGCGCCCGGAATTCCAGGTCTACCCCGGCTCCCGGAAGACCAGGTCTACCCCGGCGCCCGGAAGACCAGGTCTACCCCGAGGCTTCCGTGCACCAGGTCTACCCCGGCGCCCGGAAGACCAGGTCTACCCCGAGGCTTCCGTGCACCAGGTCTACCCCGGCGCCCGGAACACCAGGTCTACCCCGGCTCCAGGGGAACAGGCCTACCCCGGCGCCCGGAATTCCAGGTCTACCCCGGCGCCCGGAAGACCAGGTCTACCCCGAGGCTTCCGTGCACCAAGTC
>NC_140730.1:8491626-8494126 GCF_050655825.1 Lonchura striata | reverse complement strand
TCTCTCGCTCTCTTTCTCCCCGGCCGCCGCGCCGCCGCTCGGCGACGCGGCCCCCGGCGAGGACGAGCTCCGCCCCAGCGGCTCGCTCCGGGAGCGGGGAGCTACGGAGCGCTCCCCGAGTCTGCATTTAGGGGGACGAAGGCCCTCGGGCGCGGCCACGACGGCCACGGCCACGACGACGGGCCTGCGAGGCGACCCCAGCCGCGCCGCCGGGGTGGCAACCCCCGGGCGGCGATTGATCGTCAAGCGACGCTCAGACAGGCGTAGCCCCGGGAGGAACCCGGGGCCGCAAGTGCGTTCGAAGTGTCGATGATCAATGTGTCCTGCAATTCACATTAATTCTCGCAGCTAGCTGCGTTCTTCATCGACGCACGAGCCGAGTGATCCACCGCTAAGAGTTGTCTGGCTTTCGGCACCGAACCCCGCACACGGGCGGAGGGGGCCCCTTTTTTTCTCTCTCGCCGAGGGGGCACGCACGCGGGCCGCCCCCGGCTTCGACCGTACGAGCACACAACGCAACGAACCGAGTGGGGGGGGAAAGAAAAACCATCCGAGAGCGAAACGCCCAACGGAACGCTCCGAAGGTCGGCGGGAAAGGCGGGGGGACCCGCGTCCCCGACCGCCTCCCCCCGCCGCTACGAGCGAGGGGAGACGCCGCCGGCAAACTGTGCCGTCCTCCGGAGGCGGCCCAGGCGCCCGGGCTCGGCCCGGCCTCCGCACGGAGGAGGCACGCGGCGCGCGCCGGACCGCGGGGGGACACGGCGGCCCGCCCGGCCTCGCTGCAACGGGACGACGGGACGCACGCGGCCGGGGGCGCGGCCGTCGGCCCCCGCGCGCGCCGCTCTCCCTTCTCACCGCCGCTCCGCGGACCCGCGGAGCGCCGCCGCGCCACCGCGCGGCCGGCTCGCTCTCTCTCCCCAGCGGCCTTGCCGCGCTCGAGACGGCACGCGACGGCCACCGCCCAACCGGCAACGCCCCCCGCGGGACCGCTCCCGCCGGGAAGGGCGAGCGCCCGGCGGACGCGCTCCGCCGCCGGCGCCGGAGGCGGGCGCCGCACCGAGACCCGAGCCGGCGTCGCGAGCGCCCGGAGCCTGCCGGACGGCTGACCCGCCGCCGCAACGGCCGCACTCCCGGGACCGCCGCCGCCTCGCACCGTCACGGAGCCCCTTTTTCCTCGGGCACGCGCGGCCCAGGGGAAGGCGTGCGGCGCCGAGCCGGGGGGGTAGGCGGGGAGGGGGGCAGCGACGCCCGCCCTTTTCTCCCCGCTGACCGGGCGGGGAGACCGGGCGGGGAAGCGCCCCCCCCCCCAACCCCCCACGGCCGCCGCGCGCACGACCTTCCTCCGGGGCTCCGCGAGCGGACGGAGAAAAGGGCGACGGGGAGGCGGCGGGCGGGGCCCGGGCCGGGACCGCCGCCGGCGACGGCGGGCGCCGTCCGGCCGGCCGTCCCCGCTGGCGGGGGACACTCGCCGAGCGGCGCCGCCGCCGCTCGGCACGGGGCCGCCCGCGCTCGCGGACTCTCCGGCGACGGAGGGACCTGCCGAGCGCTCGGCCCCGGGCGGGCGGGCGGTCCCTGAGCCGGGGACGGCCGGCGACCGGCGCCGCCGGCGCGCTCGAGGAGAAGGCCGTCGAGGGGAGAGAGACGGCGCGGCCGCGCCGCGCGCGGCGCCGCACCCCAGAGACCGCAGAGGCGGCCGAGGAAGGAGGAGAGCGCGGCGGGCCCCGGCGGCCGCAACCCCGCAGCTGAGGAAGGGGCGAGAGAGCGCGCGCTCTCTGCCGGCGTCGCCCGTTTCGAGGCGAGCGGGTCGGCCCCCGCGGCCGACCGCGCGCCGCGGCCTCTCCGCCGAGGCCGGGCCGCGGAGAGGGGGGGGCAGGGCGCCCCTCCCCGGCGCGGCGCGACAAACCCCCCGCGCGCGGTAACGCGGCGGGACGACGGCCGCGCGGCCGGTGGCCGCGGGCACCACCGCAGGGGATCACGCGGGAGTAGCTCCCCACCCCTCAATGGAGCCGCGCACCGCCGCCCGGCAACCGCCGCCGCCGCCGCCGCGGCGGAAGGACGCGCCGAGCCGCCCGAGTCTTTAAACCGCCGCCCCGGCTCGGCGGCGGCCCTTTCGCGGCCCCCTCCCCGCAGCGTTTGACGACGCCGAGGAAAAGGAAGCCGGGGGGCCGCCGGAGGCGCGGAGCGCTAGGTACCTGGCCCTGGGGCGAGGGAAACGACCTGCATGGCCCCGCCGGGGTGCCTCCCCCGCTGCCGCCCTCGGGGGAGCGTCCACCGGCGGGGGCGCGCCCGACGTCTGCCGCCACCACCGCGGCGTCCTTCTCGGGGCCCGGGGTTTCCCTCAGTAGCCCGGCGCTGCGCCCGAGAGGACCGCCGCGGCTCGGGCCGCCCCGCCGGTGCGGGGACGCGGCCCAGCCGCCGAGCGACCTCGCCGACCACGCCGGGAGAGGCCGCGGCGACGACGACGCCGGCGGGGCGAGGAACGCCTTCGCCGCCGCCTCCG
>NC_140730.1:8479126-8486626 GCF_050655825.1 Lonchura striata | reverse complement strand
CGAGGAAGGGGGTGACTTCAACAGCACGCGCCGGTGGGACGGGGTGCCGCCACCCCGGCTCCACGGCTCATCGGGCGACCGCCGTCACCGAGCCCCTCCGGCCACGCGGCGAATGCCGAGGCCAGGCCGCGCGCCCCACCGCTGCCCTTCCGACACGGACACGCTGGCAAACAGGTCGGGAGCGGGGGAACCGGGCGCCGCCACCGCGGCGGGCTGGCCGGGCCTTGCTCGGGGAGGAGGCTCTCGGGCGAGGGCCGGGGAAAAAAAAAGCCCGGCCGCGTCGACCCCCGGCTGCCGGCCACTGCCACCGGACCGGCTGCCGGAAAAATGCCTGCCGGAGCGGGCCCCGGCTTAAGGCCAGGCGGAAAAGGGACGAGGCGCCGCCGCCTCACCTGCCACCGATCGTCCCAGGGGGGCCGCCCCCCCTTCAACCGGGCCGGCACGGCAGCCGACCGGAGCGGAGCAACACACACGCGGGGCTTCTCACCGCCTCGCTGCGGCCAGCGAGCGGCTTCTCGACACGGTCTTTCGGGCCGTCTCTCTCGGCTCTCGGCTCTCTCTCTGGTGGCCCTTCACACTGCCCATTCTCTTCTCTCTGGCTTCTCGGGCAGCTCTCCCCGAAAGAGCGCCCTGGGCAGGACGGGAACCGGGACCAAGCCACGCGGCTCACCCGGCCTAGGCGGCACTCGCTCTGCCCCGACGACCGCGCGGCGCGGCCGCCCTATCCTCCGCCTTGCGACGCAGGCACCCTGGAAACCTGCGGGGACGCGGCCCGTCACCTCGCTCCCAATATACGGAAAGATAAGTCCAAGGCCGCCGACGCCTCCAAGGAGACGAGTGGAAGTCGACCGGGAGGGTGCGCCAGCGCAGGCCGACCGCTACGTCGACATAGCCGGAGGCAGCCTGGAACAGCGACCCCTTGGTGAACTTCCGCAGGCGGCCGCGACACCAGGTCTACCCGGGCGGACGGAGACCAGGTCTACCCCGGCTCCGGGATACCAGGTCTACCCCGGCCGCCGGGTACAAGGTCTACCCCGTCTCCGGGATACCAGGTCTACCCCGGCCGCCGGGTACAAGGTCTACCCCGGCTCCTGGATACCAGGTCTACCCCGGCCGCCGGGTACAAGGTCTACCCCGTCTCCTGGATACCAGGTCTACCCCGGCCGCCGGGTACAAGGTCTACCCCGGCTCCTGGATACCAGGTCTACCCCGGCCGCCGGGTACAAGGTCTACCCCGTCTCCTGGATACCAGGTCTACCCCGGCCGCCGGGTACAAGGTCTACCCCGTCTCCTGGATACCAGGTCTACCCCGGCCGCCGGGTACAAGGTCTACCCCGGCTCCTGGATACCAGGTCTACCCCGGCCGCCGGGTACAAGGTCTACCCCGTCTCCTGGATACCAGGTCTACCCCGGCCGCCGGGTACAAGGTCTACCCCGTCTCCTGGATACCAGGTCTACCCCGGCCGCCGGGTACAAGGTCTACCCCGGCTCCGGGATACCAGGTCTACCCCGGCCGCCGGGTACAAGGTCTACCCCGGCTCCTGGATACCAGGTCTACCCCGGCCGCCGGGTACAAGGTCTACCCCGGCTCCGGGATACCAGGTCTACCCCGGCCGCCGGGTACAAGGTCTACCCCGGCTCCGGGATACCAGGTCTACCCCGGCCGCCGGGTACAAGGTCTACCCCGGCTCCTGGATACCAGGTCTACCCCGGCCGCCGGGTACAAGGTCTACCCCGGCTCCTGGATACCAGGTCTACCCCGGCCGCCGGGTACAAGGTCTACCCCGTCTCCTGGATACCAGGTCTACCCCGGCCGCCGGGTACAAGGTCTACCCCGGCTCCTGGATACCAGGTCTACCCCGGCCGCCGGGTACAAGGTCTACCCCGTCTCCTGGATACCAGGTCTACCCCGGCCGCCGGGTACAAGGTCTACCCCGTCTCCTGGATACCAGGTCTACCCCGGCCGCCGGGTACAAGGTCTACCCCGGCCGCCGGGTACAAGGTCTACCCCGGCTCCTGGATACCAGGTCTACCCCGGCCGCCGGGTACAAGGTCTACCCCGGCTCCGGGATACCAGGTCTACCCCGGCCGCCGGGTACAAGGTCTACCCCGGCTCCGGGATACCAGGTCTACCCCGGCCGCCGGGTACAAGGTCTACCCCGGCTCCGGGATACCAGGTCTACCCCGGCCGCCGGGTACAAGGTCTACCCCGGCTCCTGGATACCAGGTCTACCCCGGCCGCCGGGTACAAGGTCTACCCCGTCTCCTGGATACCAGGTCTACCCCGGCCGCCGGGTACAAGGTCTACCCCGTCTCCTGGATACCAGGTCTACCCCGGCCGCCGGGTACAAGGTCTACCCCGTCTCCTGGATACCAGGTCTACCCCGGCCGCCGGGTACAAGGTCTACCCCGTCTCCTGGATACCAGGTCTACCCCGGCCGCCGGGTACAAGGTCTACCCCGGCTCCGGGATACCAGGTCTACCCCGGCCGCCGGGTACAAGGTCTACCCCGGCTCCGGGATACCAGGTCTACCCCGGCCGCCGGGTACAAGGTCTACCCCGGCTCCGGGATACCAGGTCTACCCCGGCCGCCGGGTACAAGGTCTACCCCGGCTCCGGGATACCAGGTCTACCCCGGCCGCCGGGTACAAGGTCTACCCCGGCTCCGGGATACCAGGTCTACCCCGGCCGCCGCGTACAAGGTCTACCCCGGCTCCTGGATACCAGGTCTACCCCGGCCGCCGGGTACAAGGTCTACCCCGTCTCCTGGATACCAGGTCTACCCCGGCCGCCGGGTACAAGGTCTACCCCGGCTCCTGGATACCAGGTCTACCCCGGCCGCCGGGTACAAGGTCTACCCCGGCTCCTGGATACCAGGTCTACCCCGGCCGCCGGGTACAAGGTCTACCCCGTCTCCTGGATACCAGGTCTACCCCGGCCGCCGGGTACAAGGTCTACCCCGGCTCCGGGATACCAGGTCTACCCCGGCCGCCGGGTACAAGGTCTACCCCGGCTCCTGGATACCAGGTCTACCCCGGCCGCCGGGTACAAGGTCTACCCCGGCTCCGGGATACCAGGTCTACCCCGGCCGCCGGGTACAAGGTCTACCCCGGTTCCGGGATACCAGGTCTACCCCGGCCGCCGGGTACAAGGTCTACCCCGGCTCCTGGATACCAGGTCTACCCCGGCCGCCGGGTACAAGGTCTACCCCGGCTCCTGGATACCAGGTCTACCCCGGCCGCCGGGTACAAGGTCTACCCCGTCTCCTGGATACCAGGTCTACCCCGGCCGCCGGGTACAAGGTCTACCCCGGCTCCTGGATACCAGGTCTACCCCGGCCGCCGGGTACAAGGTCTACCCCGGCTCCGGGATACCAGGTCTACCCCGGCCGCCGGGTACAAGGTCTACCCCGGCTCCGGGATACCAGGTCTACCCCGGCCGCCGGGTACAAGGTCTACCCCGTCTCCTGGATACCAGGTCTACCCCGGCCGCCTGGAACAAGGTCTACCCCGGCCGCCGGGATACCAGGTCTACCCCGGCCGCCGGGTACAAGGTCTACCCCGTCTCCGGGATACCAGGTCTACCCCGGCCGCCGGGTACAAGGTCTACCCCGTCTCCTGGATACCAGGTCTACCCCGGCCGCCGGGTACAAGGTCTACCCCGTCTCCTGGATACCAGGTCTACCCCGGCCGCCGGGTACAAGGTCTACCCCGGCTCCGGGATACCAGGTCTACCCCGGCCGCCGGGTACAAGGTCTACCCCGGCTCCGGGATACCAGGTCTACCCCGGCCGCCGGGTACAAGGTCTACCCCGGCTCCGGGATACCAGGTCTACCCCGGCCGCCGGGTACAAGGTCTACCCCGTCTCCGGGATACCAGGTCTACCCCGGCCGCCGGGTACAAGGTCTACCCCGTCTCCTGGATACCAGGTCTACCCCGGCCGCCGGGTACAAGGTCTACCCCGTCTCCTGGATACCAGGTCTACCCCGGCCGCCGGGTACAAGGTCTACCCCGTCTCCTGGATACCAGGTCTACCCCGGCCGCCGGGTACAAGGTCTACCCCGTCTCCTGGATACCAGGTCTACCCCGGCCGCCGGGTACAAGGTCTACCCCGTCTCCTGGATACCAGGTCTACCCCGGCCGCCGGGTACAAGGTCTACCCCGGCTCCGGGATACCAGGTCTACCCCGGCCGCCGGGTACAAGGTCTACCCCGTCTCCTGGATACCAGGTCTACCCCGGCCGCCGGGTACAAGGTCTACCCCGGCTCCTGGATACCAGGTCTACCCCGGCCGCCGGGTACAAGGTCTACCCCGGCTCCGGGATACCAGGTCTACCCCGGCCGCCGGGTACAAGGTCTACCCCGTCTCCTGGATACCAGGTCTACCCCGGCCGCCGGGTACAAGGTCTACCCCGTCTCCTGGATACCAGGTCTACCCCGGCCGCCGGGTACAAGGTCTACCCCGGCTCCGGGATACCAGGTCTACCCCGGCCGCCGGGTACAAGGTCTACCCCGGCTCCGGGATACCAGGTCTACCCCGGCCGCCGGGTACAAGGTCTACCCCGGCTCCGGGATACCAGGTCTACCCCGGCCGCAGGGTACAAGGTCTACCCCGGCTCCTGGATACCAGGTCTACCCCGGCCGCCGGGTACAAGGTCTACCCCGTCTCCTGGATACCAGGTCTACCCCGGCCGCCGGGTACAAGGTCTACCCCGTCTCCTGGATACCAGGTCTACCCCGGCCGCCGGGTACAAGGTCTACCCCGGCTCCTGGATACCAGGTCTACCCCGGCCGCCGGGTACAAGGTCTACCCCGGCTCCTGGATACCAGGTCTACCCCGGCCGCCGGGTACAAGGTCTACCCCGTCTCCTGGATACCAGGTCTACCCCGGCCGCCGGGTACAAGGTCTACCCCGGCTCCGGGATACCAGGTCTACCCCGGCCGCCGGGTACAAGGTCTACCCCGGCTCCTGGATACCAGGTCTACCCCGGCCGCCGGGTACAAGGTCTACCCCGGCTCCGGGATACCAGGTCTACCCCGGCCGCCGGGTACAAGGTCTACCCCGGCTCCGGGATACCAGGTCTACCCCGGCCGCCGGGTACAAGGTCTACCCCGGCTCCTGGATACCAGGTCTACCCCGGCCGCCGGGTACAAGGTCTACCCCGGCTCCTGGATACCAGGTCTACCCCGGCCGCCGGGTACAAGGTCTACCCCGTCTCCTGGATACCAGGTCTACCCCGGCCGCCGGGTACAAGGTCTACCCCGGCTCCTGGATACCAGGTCTACCCCGGCCGCCGGGTACAAGGTCTACCCCGGCTCCGGGATACCAGGTCTACCCCGGCCGCCGGGTACAAGGTCTACCCCGGCTCCGGGATACCAGGTCTACCCCGGCCGCCGGGTACAAGGTCTACCCCGTCTCCTGGATACCAGGTCTACCCCGGCCGCCTGGAACAAGGTCTACCCCGTCTCCTGGATACCAGGTCTACCCCGGCCGCCGGGTACAAGGTCTACCCCGTCTCCGGGATACCAGGTCTACCCCGGCCGCCGGGTACAAGGTCTACCCCGGCTCCGGGATACCAGGTCTACCCCGGCCGCCGGGTACAAGGTCTACCCCGGCTCCGGGATACCAGGTCTACCCCGGCCGCCGGGTACAAGGTCTACCCCGGCTCCTGGATACCAGGTCTACCCCGGCCGCCGCGTACAAGGTCTACCCCGTCTCCTGGATACCAGGTCTACCCCGGCCGCCGGGTACAAGGTCTACCCCGGCTCCGGGATACCAGGTCTACCCCGGCCGCCGGGTACAAGGTCTACCCCGGCTCCGGGATACCAGGTGTAGCCCGGGGGGCCGGACAACGGGTCTACCCCGGCGCCCGGAGGAAAAGTCTACTCCGGGGCCATGGCAAGAGGTATTTCCCCATACCCGGGTAGTAGAGCGTTTCTCAATGGCCGGCTTTACCTTTTTTTGCCTGGTGGGGGTGGGGGGGGCGGGCGCGAGGGGGGGGGCTCGGTGTGGGTTTTTTTGGGGGGTGGGGGAATGTGCGTTGCGGGACTTTTGGTTCGAGTTTTCTGGGTTTGTTTTAGGAGTTACGGGGTTATCCCTTTGTTTTTTGTGGCTTGGTTCCCCTTGGTCTGGTTTGGGGTTCGGGTTTCATTTCCCGCGCTTCCCCTTTCCTCCCTTCTCGAAGAGAACGACTCTTCTGTTCCCTCGGCGCAAGAAACTGATCCGGAAAAGGAATTTTCTTGACGAACTTTATTTCTTTCCCTCTGGTACCCAGAGCGATCCCAGACCAAGCTGACAGGCAGCCTGCGTCAGCCTGCCGTCGAAGCAGCGTCAGCAGCCCCCTCCGCCCGGGGTGCCGCGCAGCCCTACCCGGCCGAACGGAATTTCAGTGGGGCCAGCGCGCAAGGGAAGCGAGGGAGGGAGGGAGGGACGGGGGGGCGGGGGGGGGAAGGGAGGGAGAGAGAGACAGAGAGAGAGGGGCACGGTGACACACACGCCGGCTCCACACACTCGCAATCCGACGCCGCCCCCTCAGAGCCCGCCCATCGACGGTTGGGGGCGCCCCGCCTGAAGACTTTCCCTGCCTCCGCCCATCGGCGGTTGGGGGCGCCCCGCCCTGCCCCATCAGACTCCCCGGCGCCGCTCGCAGACTACTTTCCCCACCCCCGTCGCCGTCCCCCGCCCGCTCTCTCCTCGGCCGGTTCGCACACCCGCAGCGGCGGGAGGGCCAGGAGCGGGCCGACACCGAGGAAGGCGGGTCCTTCGGCCAGCAGGGCCGGGGCCCGCGGCAGAGGCGGCCCCTTTGCCGAGAAGCCTTCTCTTCGGCTCTCGCCCAGCCTTCTGCTTTGACGGCCTTCTTTCCTTGACGCTCCAGCCCGGCCTGGCCCCGTCCGAGCCCGGGGCAGGACGGCAGCGGGGTGGGGGGGAGGGGGGTCGAGCGGCTGAAGGCAGTGAGGGATCCGGAGACGGAGGCAGGAGCCGGGCCGCTGTCGCTTTGGGCACGGAGGAGGCGGGAGCGCTGCCGGCTCCCAACGGCCGGCTCCTTCCCTCTCTAGACTGGCGCCGGGCGGCCGCAGGGTGGGTCGTGCGCGGGACAGCAGGTCCGCCCGGGACACCAGGGCGACAGTTCTGCCGCAGCAGCCGGGCGGCCGGAGGCCGGGCCCGGAGTAGGACGACAGGTCTACCCCGGCGCCCGGAACACCAGGTCTACCCCGGCTCCAGGGCAACAGGCCTACCCCGGCGCCCGGAATTCCAGGTCTACCCCGGTGCCCGGAACACCAGGTCTACCCCGGCTCCAGGAGAACAGGCCTACCCCGGCGCCCGGAATTCCAGGTCTACCCCGGCTCCAGGGGAACAGGCCTACCCCGGCGCCCGGAATTCCAGGTCTACCCCGGCTCCCGGAAGACCAGGTCTACCCCGGCGCCCGGAAGACCAGGTCTACCCCGAGGCTTCCGTGCACCAGGTCTACCCCGGCGCCCGGAAGACCAGGTCTACCCCGAGG
>NC_140730.1:8469126-8471626 GCF_050655825.1 Lonchura striata | reverse complement strand
ACGGCACGGTACCCGCGCGGTACCCACCCGCAGACAGCCGCCCGCGCGGGGGGAGGCCGGGGGGGGGCGAGGCCCGCGCGCCTCGCCTCCCCCCCTCTCGCCCTCGTCTCTCGGCCCTCGGCGGGGCGCTCTCGACGCCGCCCCGTCTCTCTCGCTCTCTTTCTCCCCGGCCGCCGCGCCGCCGCTCGGCGACGCGGCCCCCGGCGAGGACGAGCTCCGCCCCAGCGGCTCGCTCCGGGAGCGGGGAGCTACGGAGCGCTCCCCGAGTCTGCATTTAGGGGGACGAAGGCCCTCGGGCGCGGCCACGACGGCCACGGCCACGACGACGGGCCTGCGAGGCGACCCCAGCCGCGCCGCCGGGGTGGCAACCCCCGGGCGGCGATTGATCGTCAAGCGACGCTCAGACAGGCGTAGCCCCGGGAGGAACCCGGGGCCGCAAGTGCGTTCGAAGTGTCGATGATCAATGTGTCCTGCAATTCACATTAATTCTCGCAGCTAGCTGCGTTCTTCATCGACGCACGAGCCGAGTGATCCACCGCTAAGAGTTGTCTGGCTTTCGGCACCGAACCCCGCACACGGGCGGAGGGGGCCCCTTTTTTTCTCTCTCGCCGAGGGGGCACGCACGCGGGCCGCCCCCGGCTTCGACCGTACGAGCACACAACGCAACGAACCGAGTGGGGGGGGAAAGAAAAACCATCCGAGAGCGAAACGCCCAACGGAACGCTCCGAAGGTCGGCGGGAAAGGCGGGGGGACCCGCGTCCCCGACCGCCTCCCCCCGCCGCTACGAGCGAGGGGAGACGCCGCCGGCAAACTGTGCCGTCCTCCGGAGGCGGCCCAGGCGCCCGGGCTCGGCCCGGCCTCCGCACGGAGGAGGCACGCGGCGCGCGCCGGACCGCGGGGGGACACGGCGGCCCGCCCGGCCTCGCTGCAACGGGACGACGGGACGCACGCGGCCGGGGGCGCGGCCGTCGGCCCCCGCGCGCGCCGCTCTCCCTTCTCACCGCCGCTCCGCGGACCCGCGGAGCGCCGCCGCGCCACCGCGCGGCCGGCTCGCTCTCTCTCCCCAGCGGCCTTGCCGCGCTCGAGACGGCACGCGACGGCCACCGCCCAACCGGCAACGCCCCCCGCGGGACCGCTCCCGCCGGGAAGGGCGAGCGCCCGGCGGACGCGCTCCGCCGCCGGCGCCGGAGGCGGGCGCCGCACCGAGACCCGAGCCGGCGTCGCGAGCGCCCGGAGCCTGCCGGACGGCTGACCCGCCGCCGCAACGGCCGCACTCCCGGGACCGCCGCCGCCTCGCACCGTCACGGAGCCCCTTTTTCCTCGGGCACGCGCGGCCCAGGGGAAGGCGTGCGGCGCCGAGCCGGGGGGGTAGGCGGGGAGGGGGGCAGCGACGCCCGCCCTTTTCTCCCCGCTGACCGGGCGGGGAGACCGGGCGGGGAAGCGCCCCCCCCCCCAACCCCCCACGGCCGCCGCGCGCACGACCTTCCTCCGGGGCTCCGCGAGCGGACGGAGAAAAGGGCGACGGGGAGGCGGCGGGCGGGGCCCGGGCCGGGACCGCCGCCGGCGACGGCGGGCGCCGTCCGGCCGGCCGTCCCCGCTGGCGGGGGACACTCGCCGAGCGGCGCCGCCGCCGCTCGGCACGGGGCCGCCCGCGCTCGCGGACTCTCCGGCGACGGAGGGACCTGCCGAGCGCTCGGCCCCGGGCGGGCGGGCGGTCCCTGAGCCGGGGACGGCCGGCGACCGGCGCCGCCGGCGCGCTCGAGGAGAAGGCCGTCGAGGGGAGAGAGACGGCGCGGCCGCGCCGCGCGCGGCGCCGCACCCCAGAGACCGCAGAGGCGGCCGAGGAAGGAGGAGAGCGCGGCGGGCCCCGGCGGCCGCAACCCCGCAGCTGAGGAAGGGGCGAGAGAGCGCGCGCTCTCTGCCGGCGTCGCCCGTTTCGAGGCGAGCGGGTCGGCCCCCGCGGCCGACCGCGCGCCGCGGCCTCTCCGCCGAGGCCGGGCCGCGGAGAGGGGGGGGCAGGGCGCCCCTCCCCGGCGCGGCGCGACAAACCCCCCGCGCGCGGTAACGCGGCGGGACGACGGCCGCGCGGCCGGTGGCCGCGGGCACCACCGCAGGGGATCACGCGGGAGTAGCTCCCCACCCCTCAATGGAGCCGCGCACCGCCGCCCGGCAACCGCCGCCGCCGCCGCCGCGGCGGAAGGACGCGCCGAGCCGCCCGAGTCTTTAAACCGCCGCCCCGGCTCGGCGGCGGCCCTTTCGCGGCCCCCTCCCCGCAGCGTTTGACGACGCCGAGGAAAAGGAAGCCGGGGGGCCGCCGGAGGCGCGGAGCGCTAGGTACCTGGCCCTGGGGCGAGGGAAACGACCTGCATGGCCCCGCCGGGGTGCCTCCCCCGCTGCCGCCCTCGGGGGAGCGTCCACCGGCGGGGGCGCGCCCGACGTCTGCCGCCACCACCGCGGCGTCCTTCTCGGGGCCCGGGGTTTCCCTCAGTAGCCCGGCGC
>NC_140730.1:8456626-8464126 GCF_050655825.1 Lonchura striata | reverse complement strand
GAGGCGCCGCCGCCTCGCCCGCGACCTTCCGGGGGTTGCTCTCTGCCGGGGGCTTCGGTCCGTGCTAGGGCGGGCCGGCCACCGCGGCCGGCCCCTCTCTGCCCGCGAAAAAAACAGCCCGCCCGCAAGGCGGGTCCCCGGCTTAAGGCCGAGGAAGGGGGTGACTTCAACAGCACGCGCCGGTGGGACGGGGTGCCGCCACCCCGGCTCCACGGCTCATCGGGCGACCGCCGTCACCGAGCCCCTCCGGCCACGCGGCGAATGCCGAGGCCAGGCCGCGCGCCCCACCGCTGCCCTTCCGACACGGACACGCTGGCAAACAGGTCGGGAGCGGGGGAACCGGGCGCCGCCACCGCGGCGGGCTGGCCGGGCCTTGCTCGGGGAGGAGGCTCTCGGGCGAGGGCCGGGGAAAAAAAAAGCCCGGCCGCGTCGACCCCCGGCTGCCGGCCACTGCCACCGGACCGGCTGCCGGAAAAATGCCTGCCGGAGCGGGCCCCGGCTTAAGGCCAGGCGGAAAAGGGACGAGGCGCCGCCGCCTCACCTGCCACCGATCGTCCCAGGGGGGCCGCCCCCCCTTCAACCGGGCCGGCACGGCAGCCGACCGGAGCGGAGCAACACACACGCGGGGCTTCTCACCGCCTCGCTGCGGCCAGCGAGCGGCTTCTCGACACGGTCTTTCGGGCCGTCTCTCTCGGCTCTCGGCTCTCTCTCTGGTGGCCCTTCACACTGCCCATTCTCTTCTCTCTGGCTTCTCGGGCAGCTCTCCCCGAAAGAGCGCCCTGGGCAGGACGGGAACCGGGACCAAGCCACGCGGCTCACCCGGCCTAGGCGGCACTCGCTCTGCCCCGACGACCGCGCGGCGCGGCCGCCCTATCCTCCGCCTTGCGACGCAGGCACCCTGGAAACCTGCGGGGACGCGGCCCGTCACCTCGCTCCCAATATACGGAAAGATAAGTCCAAGGCCGCCGACGCCTCCAAGGAGACGAGTGGAAGTCGACCGGGAGGGTGCGCCAGCGCAGGCCGACCGCTACGTCGACATAGCCGGAGGCAGCCTGGAACAGCGACCCCTTGGTGAACTTCCGCAGGCGGCCGCGACACCAGGTCTACCCGGGCGGACGGAGACCAGGTCTACCCCGGCTCCGGGATACCAGGTCTACCCCGGCCGCCGGGTACAAGGTCTACCCCGTCTCCGGGATACCAGGTCTACCCCGGCCGCCGGGTACAAGGTCTACCCCGGCTCCTGGATACCAGGTCTACCCCGGCCGCCGGGTACAAGGTCTACCCCGTCTCCTGGATACCAGGTCTACCCCGGCCGCCGGGTACAAGGTCTACCCCGGCTCCTGGATACCAGGTCTACCCCGGCCGCCGGGTACAAGGTCTACCCCGTCTCCTGGATACCAGGTCTACCCCGGCCGCCGGGTACAAGGTCTACCCCGTCTCCTGGATACCAGGTCTACCCCGGCCGCCGGGTACAAGGTCTACCCCGGCTCCTGGATACCAGGTCTACCCCGGCCGCCGGGTACAAGGTCTACCCCGGCTCCTGGATACCAGGTCTACCCCGGCCGCCGGGTACAAGGTCTACCCCGTCTCCTGGATACCAGGTCTACCCCGGCCGCCGGGTACAAGGTCTACCCCGGCTCCTGGATACCAGGTCTACCCCGGCCGCCGGGTACAAGGTCTACCCCGTCTCCTGGATACCAGGTCTACCCCGGCCGCCGGGTACAAGGTCTACCCCGTCTCCTGGATACCAGGTCTACCCCGGCCGCCGGGTACAAGGTCTACCCCGTCTCCGGGATACCAGGTCTACCCCGGCCGCCGGGTACAAGGTCTACCCCGGCTCCTGGATACCAGGTCTACCCCGGCCGCCGGGTACAAGGTCTACCCCGGCTCCGGGATACCAGGTCTACCCCGGCCGCCGGGTACAAGGTCTACCCCGGCTCCGGGATACCAGGTCTACCCCGGCCGCCGGGTACAAGGTCTACCCCGGCTCCGGGATACCAGGTCTACCCCGGCCGCCGGGTACAAGGTCTACCCCGGCTCCTGGATACCAGGTCTACCCCGGCCGCCGGGTACAAGGTCTACCCCGTCTCCTGGATACCAGGTCTACCCCGGCCGCCGGGTACAAGGTCTACCCCGTCTCCTGGATACCAGGTCTACCCCGGCCGCCGGGTACAAGGTCTACCCCGTCTCCTGGATACCAGGTCTACCCCGGCCGCCGGGTACAAGGTCTACCCCGTCTCCTGGATACCAGGTCTACCCCGGCCGCCGGGTACAAGGTCTACCCCGGCTCCGGGATACCAGGTCTACCCCGGCCGCCGGGTACAAGGTCTACCCCGGCTCCGGGATACCAGGTCTACCCCGGCCGCCGGGTACAAGGTCTACCCCGGCTCCGGGATACCAGGTCTACCCCGGCCGCCGGGTACAAGGTCTACCCCGGCTCCGGGATACCAGGTCTACCCCGGCCGCCGGGTACAAGGTCTACCCCGGCTCCGGGATACCAGGTCTACCCCGGCCGCCGCGTACAAGGTCTACCCCGGCTCCTGGATACCAGGTCTACCCCGGCCGCCGGGTACAAGGTCTACCCCGTCTCCTGGATACCAGGTCTACCCCGGCCGCCGGGTACAAGGTCTACCCCGTCTCCTGGATACCAGGTCTACCCCGGCCGCCGGGTACAAGGTCTACCCCGGCTCCTGGATACCAGGTCTACCCCGGCCGCCGGGTACAAGGTCTACCCCGGCTCCTGGATACCAGGTCTACCCCGGCCGCCGGGTACAAGGTCTACCCCGTCTCCTGGATACCAGGTCTACCCCGGCCGCCGGGTACAAGGTCTACCCCGGCTCCGGGATACCAGGTCTACCCCGGCCGCCGGGTACAAGGTCTACCCCGGCTCCTGGATACCAGGTCTACCCCGGCCGCCGGGTACAAGGTCTACCCCGGCTCCGGGATACCAGGTCTACCCCGGCCGCCGGGTACAAGGTCTACCCCGGTTCCGGGATACCAGGTCTACCCCGGCCGCCGGGTACAAGGTCTACCCCGGCTCCTGGATACCAGGTCTACCCCGGCCGCCGGGTACAAGGTCTACCCCGGCTCCTGGATACCAGGTCTACCCCGGCCGCCGGGTACAAGGTCTACCCCGTCTCCTGGATACCAGGTCTACCCCGGCCGCCGGGTACAAGGTCTACCCCGGCTCCTGGATACCAGGTCTACCCCGGCCGCCGGGTACAAGGTCTACCCCGGCTCCGGGATACCAGGTCTACCCCGGCCGCCGGGTACAAGGTCTACCCCGGCTCCGGGATACCAGGTCTACCCCGGCCGCCGGGTACAAGGTCTACCCCGTCTCCTGGATACCAGGTCTACCCCGGCCGCCTGGAACAAGGTCTACCCCGGCCGCCGGGATACCAGGTCTACCCCGGCCGCCGGGTACAAGGTCTACCCCGTCTCCGGGATACCAGGTCTACCCCGGCCGCCGGGTACAAGGTCTACCCCGTCTCCTGGATACCAGGTCTACCCCGGCCGCCGGGTACAAGGTCTACCCCGTCTCCTGGATACCAGGTCTACCCCGGCCGCCGGGTACAAGGTCTACCCCGGCTCCGGGATACCAGGTCTACCCCGGCCGCCGGGTACAAGGTCTACCCCGGCTCCGGGATACCAGGTCTACCCCGGCCGCCGGGTACAAGGTCTACCCCGGCTCCGGGATACCAGGTCTACCCCGGCCGCCGGGTACAAGGTCTACCCCGTCTCCGGGATACCAGGTCTACCCCGGCCGCCGGGTACAAGGTCTACCCCGTCTCCTGGATACCAGGTCTACCCCGGCCGCCGGGTACAAGGTCTACCCCGTCTCCTGGATACCAGGTCTACCCCGGCCGCCGGGTACAAGGTCTACCCCGTCTCCTGGATACCAGGTCTACCCCGGCCGCCGGGTACAAGGTCTACCCCGTCTCCTGGATACCAGGTCTACCCCGGCCGCCGGGTACAAGGTCTACCCCGTCTCCTGGATACCAGGTCTACCCCGGCCGCCGGGTACAAGGTCTACCCCGGCTCCGGGATACCAGGTCTACCCCGGCCGCCGGGTACAAGGTCTACCCCGTCTCCTGGATACCAGGTCTACCCCGGCCGCCGGGTACAAGGTCTACCCCGGCTCCTGGATACCAGGTCTACCCCGGCCGCCGGGTACAAGGTCTACCCCGGCTCCGGGATACCAGGTCTACCCCGGCCGCCGGGTACAAGGTCTACCCCGGCTCCTGGATACCAGGTCTACCCCGGCCGCCGGGTACAAGGTCTACCCCGTCTCCTGGATACCAGGTCTACCCCGGCCGCCGGGTACAAGGTCTACCCCGGCTCCGGGATACCAGGTCTACCCCGGCCGCCGGGTACAAGGTCTACCCCGGCTCCGGGATACCAGGTCTACCCCGGCCGCCGGGTACAAGGTCTACCCCGGCTCCGGGATACCAGGTCTACCCCGGCCGCCGCGTACAAGGTCTACCCCGTCTCCTGGATACCAGGTCTACCCCGGCCGCCGGGTACAAGGTCTACCCCGTCTCCTGGATACCAGGTCTACCCCGGCCGCCGGGTACAAGGTCTACCCCGTCTCCTGGATACCAGGTCTACCCCGGCCGCCGGGTACAAGGTCTACCCCGGCTCCTGGATACCAGGTCTACCCCGGCCGCCGGGTACAAGGTCTACCCCGGCTCCTGGATACCAGGTCTACCCCGGCCGCCGGGTACAAGGTCTACCCCGTCTCCTGGATACCAGGTCTACCCCGGCCGCCGGGTACAAGGTCTACCCCGGCTCCGGGATACCAGGTCTACCCCGGCCGCCGGGTACAAGGTCTACCCCGGCTCCTGGATACCAGGTCTACCCCGGCCGCCGGGTACAAGGTCTACCCCGGCTCCGGGATACCAGGTCTACCCCGGCCGCCGGGTACAAGGTCTACCCCGGCTCCGGGATACCAGGTCTACCCCGGCCGCCGGGTACAAGGTCTACCCCGGCTCCTGGATACCAGGTCTACCCCGGCCGCCGGGTACAAGGTCTACCCCGGCTCCTGGATACCAGGTCTACCCCGGCCGCCGGGTACAAGGTCTACCCCGTCTCCTGGATACCAGGTCTACCCCGGCCGCCGGGTACAAGGTCTACCCCGGCTCCTGGATACCAGGTCTACCCCGGCCGCCGGGTACAAGGTCTACCCCGGCTCCGGGATACCAGGTCTACCCCGGCCGCCGGGTACAAGGTCTACCCCGGCTCCGGGATACCAGGTCTACCCCGGCCGCCGGGTACAAGGTCTACCCCGTCTCCTGGATACCAGGTCTACCCCGGCCGCCTGGAACAAGGTCTACCCCGGCCGCCGGGATACCAGGTCTACCCCGGCCGCCGGGTACAAGGTCTACCCCGTCTCCGGGATACCAGGTCTACCCCGGCCGCCGGGTACAAGGTCTACCCCGTCTCCTGGATACCAGGTCTACCCCGGCCGCCGGGTACAAGGTCTACCCCGTCTCCTGGATACCAGGTCTACCCCGGCCGCCGGGTACAAGGTCTACCCCGGCTCCGGGATACCAGGTCTACCCCGGCCGCCGGGTACAAGGTCTACCCCGGCTCCGGGATACCAGGTCTACCCCGGCCGCCGGGTACAAGGTCTACCCCGGCTCCTGGATACCAGGTCTACCCCGGCCGCCGGGTACAAGGTCTACCCCGTCTCCTGGATACCAGGTCTACCCCGGCCGCCGGGTACAAGGTCTACCCCGGCTCCGGGATACCAGGTCTACCCCGGCCGCCGGGTACAAGGTCTACCCCGGCTCCGGGATACCAGGTGTAGCCCGGGGGGCCGGACAACGGGTCTACCCCGGCGCCCGGAGGAAAAGTCTACTCCGGGGCCATGGCAAGAGGTATTTCCCCATACCCGGGTAGTAGAGCGTTTCTCAATGGCCGGCTTTACCTTTTTTTGCCTGGTGGGGGTGGGGGGGGCGGGCGCGAGGGGGGGGGCTCGGTGTGGGTTTTTTTGGGGGGTGGGGGAATGTGCGTTGCGGGACTTTTGGTTCGAGTTTTCTGGGTTTGTTTTAGGAGTTACGGGGTTATCCCTTTGTTTTTTGTGGCTTGGTTCCCCTTGGTCTGGTTTGGGGTTCGGGTTTCATTTCCCGCGCTTCCCCTTTCCTCCCTTCTCGAAGAGAACGACTCTTCTGTTCCCTCGGCGCAAGAAACTGATCCGGAAAAGGAATTTTCTTGACGAACTTTATTTCTTTCCCTCTGGTACCCAGAGCGATCCCAGACCAAGCTGACAGGCAGCCTGCGTCAGCCTGCCGTCGAAGCAGCGTCAGCAGCCCCCTCCGCCCGGGGTGCCGCGCAGCCCTACCCGGCCGAACGGAATTTCAGTGGGGCCAGCGCGCAAGGGAAGCGAGGGAGGGAGGGAGGGACGGGGGGGCGGGGGGGGGAAGGGAGGGAGAGAGAGACAGAGAGAGAGGGGCACGGTGACACACACGCCGGCTCCACACACTCGCAATCCGACGCCGCCCCCTCAGAGCCCGCCCATCGACGGTTGGGGGCGCCCCGCCTGAAGACTTTCCCTGCCTCCGCCCATCGGCGGTTGGGGGCGCCCCGCCCTGCCCCATCAGACTCCCCGGCGCCGCTCGCAGACTACTTTCCCCACCCCCGTCGCCGTCCCCCGCCCGCTCTCTCCTCGGCCGGTTCGCACACCCGCAGCGGCGGGAGGGCCAGGAGCGGGCTGACACCGAGGAAGGCGGGTCCTTCGGCCAGCAGGGCCGGGGCCCGCGGCAGAGGCGGCCCCTTTGCCGAGAAGCCTTCTCTTCGGCTCTCGCCCAGCCTTCTGCTTTGACGGCCTTCTTTCCTTGACGCTCCAGCCCGGCCTGGCCCCGTCCGAGCCCGGGGCAGGACGGCAGCGGGGTGGGGGGGAGGGGGGTCGAGCGGCTGAAGGCAGTGAGGGATCCGGAGACGGAGGCAGGAGCCGGGCCGCTGTCGCTTTGGGCACGGAGGAGGCGGGAGCGCTGCCGGCTCCCAACGGCCGGCTCCTTCCCTCTCTAGACTGGCGCCGGGCGGCCGCAGGGTGGGTCGTGCGCGGGACAGCAGGTCCGCCCGGGACACCAGGGCGACAGTTCTGCCGCAGCAGCCGGGCGGCCGGAGGCCGGGCCCGGAGTAGGACGACAGGTCTACCCCGGCGCCCGGAACACCAGGTCTACCCCGGCTCCAGGGCAACAGGCCTACCCCGGCGCCCGGAATTCCAGGTCTACCCCGGTGCCCGGAACACCAGGTCTACCCCGGCTCCAGGAGAACAGGCCTACCCCGGCGCCCGGAATTCCAGGTCTACCCCGGCTCCAGGGGAACAGGCCTACCCCGGCGCCCGGAATTCCAGGTCTACCCCGGCTCCCGGAAGACCAGGTCTACCCCGGCGCCCGGAAGACCAGGTCTACCCCGAGGCTTCCGTGCACCAGGTCTACCCCGGCGCCCGGAAGACCAGGTCTACCCCGAGGCTTCCGTGCACCAGGTCTACCCCGG
>NC_140730.1:8446626-8449126 GCF_050655825.1 Lonchura striata | reverse complement strand
CGGGGGGAGGCCGGGGGGGGGCGAGGCCCGCGCGCCTCGCCTCCCCCCCTCTCGCCCTCGTCTCTCGGCCCTCGGCGGGGCGCTCTCGACGCCGCCCCGTCTCTCTCGCTCTCTTTCTCCCCGGCCGCCGCGCCGCCGCTCGGCGACGCGGCCCCCGGCGAGGACGAGCTCCGCCCCAGCGGCTCGCTCCGGGAGCGGGGAGCTACGGAGCGCTCCCCGAGTCTGCATTTAGGGGGACGAAGGCCCTCGGGCGCGGCCACGACGGCCACGGCCACGACGACGGGCCTGCGAGGCGACCCCAGCCGCGCCGCCGGGGTGGCAACCCCCGGGCGGCGATTGATCGTCAAGCGACGCTCAGACAGGCGTAGCCCCGGGAGGAACCCGGGGCCGCAAGTGCGTTCGAAGTGTCGATGATCAATGTGTCCTGCAATTCACATTAATTCTCGCAGCTAGCTGCGTTCTTCATCGACGCACGAGCCGAGTGATCCACCGCTAAGAGTTGTCTGGCTTTCGGCACCGAACCCCGCACACGGGCGGAGGGGGCCCCTTTTTTTCTCTCTCGCCGAGGGGGCACGCACGCGGGCCGCCCCCGGCTTCGACCGTACGAGCACACAACGCAACGAACCGAGTGGGGGGGGAAAGAAAAACCATCCGAGAGCGAAACGCCCAACGGAACGCTCCGAAGGTCGGCGGGAAAGGCGGGGGGACCCGCGTCCCCGACCGCCTCCCCCCGCCGCTACGAGCGAGGGGAGACGCCGCCGGCAAACTGTGCCGTCCTCCGGAGGCGGCCCAGGCGCCCGGGCTCGGCCCGGCCTCCGCACGGAGGAGGCACGCGGCGCGCGCCGGACCGCGGGGGGACACGGCGGCCCGCCCGGCCTCGCTGCAACGGGACGACGGGACGCACGCGGCCGGGGGCGCGGCCGTCGGCCCCCGCGCGCGCCGCTCTCCCTTCTCACCGCCGCTCCGCGGACCCGCGGAGCGCCGCCGCGCCACCGCGCGGCCGGCTCGCTCTCTCTCCCCAGCGGCCTTGCCGCGCTCGAGACGGCACGCGACGGCCACCGCCCAACCGGCAACGCCCCCCGCGGGACCGCTCCCGCCGGGAAGGGCGAGCGCCCGGCGGACGCGCTCCGCCGCCGGCGCCGGAGGCGGGCGCCGCACCGAGACCCGAGCCGGCGTCGCGAGCGCCCGGAGCCTGCCGGACGGCTGACCCGCCGCCGCAACGGCCGCACTCCCGGGACCGCCGCCGCCTCGCACCGTCACGGAGCCCCTTTTTCCTCGGGCACGCGCGGCCCAGGGGAAGGCGTGCGGCGCCGAGCCGGGGGGGTAGGCGGGGAGGGGGGCAGCGACGCCCGCCCTTTTCTCCCCGCTGACCGGGCGGGGAGACCGGGCGGGGAAGCGCCCCCCCCCCCAACCCCCCACGGCCGCCGCGCGCACGACCTTCCTCCGGGGCTCCGCGAGCGGACGGAGAAAAGGGCGACGGGGAGGCGGCGGGCGGGGCCCGGGCCGGGACCGCCGCCGGCGACGGCGGGCGCCGTCCGGCCGGCCGTCCCCGCTGGCGGGGGACACTCGCCGAGCGGCGCCGCCGCCGCTCGGCACGGGGCCGCCCGCGCTCGCGGACTCTCCGGCGACGGAGGGACCTGCCGAGCGCTCGGCCCCGGGCGGGCGGGCGGTCCCTGAGCCGGGGACGGCCGGCGACCGGCGCCGCCGGCGCGCTCGAGGAGAAGGCCGTCGAGGGGAGAGAGACGGCGCGGCCGCGCCGCGCGCGGCGCCGCACCCCAGAGACCGCAGAGGCGGCCGAGGAAGGAGGAGAGCGCGGCGGGCCCCGGCGGCCGCAACCCCGCAGCTGAGGAAGGGGCGAGAGAGCGCGCGCTCTCTGCCGGCGTCGCCCGTTTCGAGGCGAGCGGGTCGGCCCCCGCGGCCGACCGCGCGCCGCGGCCTCTCCGCCGAGGCCGGGCCGCGGAGAGGGGGGGGCAGGGCGCCCCTCCCCGGCGCGGCGCGACAAACCCCCCGCGCGCGGTAACGCGGCGGGACGACGGCCGCGCGGCCGGTGGCCGCGGGCACCACCGCAGGGGATCACGCGGGAGTAGCTCCCCACCCCTCAATGGAGCCGCGCACCGCCGCCCGGCAACCGCCGCCGCCGCCGCCGCGGCGGAAGGACGCGCCGAGCCGCCCGAGTCTTTAAACCGCCGCCCCGGCTCGGCGGCGGCCCTTTCGCGGCCCCCTCCCCGCAGCGTTTGACGACGCCGAGGAAAAGGAAGCCGGGGGGCCGCCGGAGGCGCGGAGCGCTAGGTACCTGGCCCTGGGGCGAGGGAAACGACCTGCATGGCCCCGCCGGGGTGCCTCCCCCGCTGCCGCCCTCGGGGGAGCGTCCACCGGCGGGGGCGCGCCCGACGTCTGCCGCCACCACCGCGGCGTCCTTCTCGGGGCCCGGGGTTTCCCTCAGTAGCCCGGCGCTGCGCCCGAGAGGACCGCCGCGGCTCGGGCCGCCCCGCCGGTGCGG
>NC_140730.1:8434126-8441626 GCF_050655825.1 Lonchura striata | reverse complement strand
CCGGGGGCTTCGGTCCGTGCTAGGGCGGGCCGGCCACCGCGGCCGGCCCCTCTCTGCCCGCGAAAAAAACAGCCCGCCCGCAAGGCGGGTCCCCGGCTTAAGGCCGAGGAAGGGGGTGACTTCAACAGCACGCGCCGGTGGGACGGGGTGCCGCCACCCCGGCTCCACGGCTCATCGGGCGACCGCCGTCACCGAGCCCCTCCGGCCACGCGGCGAATGCCGAGGCCAGGCCGCGCGCCCCACCGCTGCCCTTCCGACACGGACACGCTGGCAAACAGGTCGGGAGCGGGGGAACCGGGCGCCGCCACCGCGGCGGGCTGGCCGGGCCTTGCTCGGGGAGGAGGCTCTCGGGCGAGGGCCGGGGAAAAAAAAAGCCCGGCCGCGTCGACCCCCGGCTGCCGGCCACTGCCACCGGACCGGCTGCCGGAAAAATGCCTGCCGGAGCGGGCCCCGGCTTAAGGCCAGGCGGAAAAGGGACGAGGCGCCGCCGCCTCACCTGCCACCGATCGTCCCAGGGGGGCCGCCCCCCCTTCAACCGGGCCGGCACGGCAGCCGACCGGAGCGGAGCAACACACACGCGGGGCTTCTCACCGCCTCGCTGCGGCCAGCGAGCGGCTTCTCGACACGGTCTTTCGGGCCGTCTCTCTCGGCTCTCGGCTCTCTCTCTGGTGGCCCTTCACACTGCCCATTCTCTTCTCTCTGGCTTCTCGGGCAGCTCTCCCCGAAAGAGCGCCCTGGGCAGGACGGGAACCGGGACCAAGCCACGCGGCTCACCCGGCCTAGGCGGCACTCGCTCTGCCCCGACGACCGCGCGGCGCGGCCGCCCTATCCTCCGCCTTGCGACGCAGGCACCCTGGAAACCTGCGGGGACGCGGCCCGTCACCTCGCTCCCAATATACGGAAAGATAAGTCCAAGGCCGCCGACGCCTCCAAGGAGACGAGTGGAAGTCGACCGGGAGGGTGCGCCAGCGCAGGCCGACCGCTACGTCGACATAGCCGGAGGCAGCCTGGAACAGCGACCCCTTGGTGAACTTCCGCAGGCGGCCGCGACACCAGGTCTACCCGGGCGGACGGAGACCAGGTCTACCCCGGCTCCGGGATACCAGGTCTACCCCGGCCGCCGGGTACAAGGTCTACCCCGTCTCCGGGATACCAGGTCTACCCCGGCCGCCGGGTACAAGGTCTACCCCGGCTCCTGGATACCAGGTCTACCCCGGCCGCCGGGTACAAGGTCTACCCCGTCTCCTGGATACCAGGTCTACCCCGGCCGCCGGGTACAAGGTCTACCCCGGCTCCTGGATACCAGGTCTACCCCGGCCGCCGGGTACAAGGTCTACCCCGTCTCCTGGATACCAGGTCTACCCCGGCCGCCGGGTACAAGGTCTACCCCGTCTCCTGGATACCAGGTCTACCCCGGCCGCCGGGTACAAGGTCTACCCCGGCTCCTGGATACCAGGTCTACCCCGGCCGCCGGGTACAAGGTCTACCCCGGCTCCTGGATACCAGGTCTACCCCGGCCGCCGGGTACAAGGTCTACCCCGTCTCCTGGATACCAGGTCTACCCCGGCCGCCGGGTACAAGGTCTACCCCGGCTCCTGGATACCAGGTCTACCCCGGCCGCCGGGTACAAGGTCTACCCCGTCTCCTGGATACCAGGTCTACCCCGGCCGCCGGGTACAAGGTCTACCCCGTCTCCTGGATACCAGGTCTACCCCGGCCGCCGGGTACAAGGTCTACCCCGTCTCCGGGATACCAGGTCTACCCCGGCCGCCGGGTACAAGGTCTACCCCGGCTCCTGGATACCAGGTCTACCCCGGCCGCCGGGTACAAGGTCTACCCCGGCTCCGGGATACCAGGTCTACCCCGGCCGCCGGGTACAAGGTCTACCCCGGCTCCGGGATACCAGGTCTACCCCGGCCGCCGGGTACAAGGTCTACCCCGGCTCCGGGATACCAGGTCTACCCCGGCCGCCGGGTACAAGGTCTACCCCGGCTCCTGGATACCAGGTCTACCCCGGCCGCCGGGTACAAGGTCTACCCCGTCTCCTGGATACCAGGTCTACCCCGGCCGCCGGGTACAAGGTCTACCCCGTCTCCTGGATACCAGGTCTACCCCGGCCGCCGGGTACAAGGTCTACCCCGTCTCCTGGATACCAGGTCTACCCCGGCCGCCGGGTACAAGGTCTACCCCGTCTCCTGGATACCAGGTCTACCCCGGCCGCCGGGTACAAGGTCTACCCCGGCTCCGGGATACCAGGTCTACCCCGGCCGCCGGGTACAAGGTCTACCCCGGCTCCGGGATACCAGGTCTACCCCGGCCGCCGGGTACAAGGTCTACCCCGGCTCCGGGATACCAGGTCTACCCCGGCCGCCGGGTACAAGGTCTACCCCGGCTCCGGGATACCAGGTCTACCCCGGCCGCCGGGTACAAGGTCTACCCCGGCTCCGGGATACCAGGTCTACCCCGGCCGCCGCGTACAAGGTCTACCCCGGCTCCTGGATACCAGGTCTACCCCGGCCGCCGGGTACAAGGTCTACCCCGTCTCCTGGATACCAGGTCTACCCCGGCCGCCGGGTACAAGGTCTACCCCGTCTCCTGGATACCAGGTCTACCCCGGCCGCCGGGTACAAGGTCTACCCCGGCTCCTGGATACCAGGTCTACCCCGGC
This sequence comes from Lonchura striata, assembly GCF_050655825.1. Lineage (NCBI taxonomy): Eukaryota > Metazoa > Chordata > Aves > Passeriformes > Estrildidae > Lonchura > Lonchura striata. The sequence continues at coordinate 8,438,958 of NC_140730.1, read as the reverse complement.
CGCCGGGTACAAGGTCTACCCCGGCTCCTGGATACCAGGTCTACCCCGGCCGCCGGGTACAAGGTCTACCCCGTCTCCTGGATACCAGGTCTACCCCGGCCGCCGGGTACAAGGTCTACCCCGGCTCCGGGATACCAGGTCTACCCCGGCCGCCGGGTACAAGGTCTACCCCGGCTCCTGGATACCAGGTCTACCCCGGCCGCCGGGTACAAGGTCTACCCCGGCTCCGGGATACCAGGTCTACCCCGGCCGCCGGGTACAAGGTCTACCCCGGTTCCGGGATACCAGGTCTACCCCGGCCGCCGGGTACAAGGTCTACCCCGGCTCCTGGATACCAGGTCTACCCCGGCCGCCGGGTACAAGGTCTACCCCGGCTCCTGGATACCAGGTCTACCCCGGCCGCCGGGTACAAGGTCTACCCCGTCTCCTGGATACCAGGTCTACCCCGGCCGCCGGGTACAAGGTCTACCCCGGCTCCTGGATACCAGGTCTACCCCGGCCGCCGGGTACAAGGTCTACCCCGGCTCCGGGATACCAGGTCTACCCCGGCCGCCGGGTACAAGGTCTACCCCGGCTCCGGGATACCAGGTCTACCCCGGCCGCCGGGTACAAGGTCTACCCCGTCTCCTGGATACCAGGTCTACCCCGGCCGCCTGGAACAAGGTCTACCCCGGCCGCCGGGATACCAGGTCTACCCCGGCCGCCGGGTACAAGGTCTACCCCGTCTCCGGGATACCAGGTCTACCCCGGCCGCCGGGTACAAGGTCTACCCCGTCTCCTGGATACCAGGTCTACCCCGGCCGCCGGGTACAAGGTCTACCCCGTCTCCTGGATACCAGGTCTACCCCGGCCGCCGGGTACAAGGTCTACCCCGGCTCCGGGATACCAGGTCTACCCCGGCCGCCGGGTACAAGGTCTACCCCGGCTCCGGGATACCAGGTCTACCCCGGCCGCCGGGTACAAGGTCTACCCCGGCTCCGGGATACCAGGTCTACCCCGGCCGCCGGGTACAAGGTCTACCCCGTCTCCGGGATACCAGGTCTACCCCGGCCGCCGGGTACAAGGTCTACCCCGTCTCCTGGATACCAGGTCTACCCCGGCCGCCGGGTACAAGGTCTACCCCGTCTCCTGGATACCAGGTCTACCCCGGCCGCCGGGTACAAGGTCTACCCCGTCTCCTGGATACCAGGTCTACCCCGGCCGCCGGGTACAAGGTCTACCCCGTCTCCTGGATACCAGGTCTACCCCGGCCGCCGGGTACAAGGTCTACCCCGTCTCCTGGATACCAGGTCTACCCCGGCCGCCGGGTACAAGGTCTACCCCGGCTCCGGGATACCAGGTCTACCCCGGCCGCCGGGTACAAGGTCTACCCCGTCTCCTGGATACCAGGTCTACCCCGGCCGCCGGGTACAAGGTCTACCCCGGCTCCTGGATACCAGGTCTACCCCGGCCGCCGGGTACAAGGTCTACCCCGGCTCCGGGATACCAGGTCTACCCCGGCCGCCGGGTACAAGGTCTACCCCGGCTCCTGGATACCAGGTCTACCCCGGCCGCCGGGTACAAGGTCTACCCCGTCTCCTGGATACCAGGTCTACCCCGGCCGCCGGGTACAAGGTCTACCCCGGCTCCGGGATACCAGGTCTACCCCGGCCGCCGGGTACAAGGTCTACCCCGGCTCCGGGATACCAGGTCTACCCCGGCCGCCGGGTACAAGGTCTACCCCGGCTCCGGGATACCAGGTCTACCCCGGCCGCCGCGTACAAGGTCTACCCCGTCTCCTGGATACCAGGTCTACCCCGGCCGCCGGGTACAAGGTCTACCCCGTCTCCTGGATACCAGGTCTACCCCGGCCGCCGGGTACAAGGTCTACCCCGTCTCCTGGATACCAGGTCTACCCCGGCCGCCGGGTACAAGGTCTACCCCGGCTCCTGGATACCAGGTCTACCCCGGCCGCCGGGTACAAGGTCTACCCCGGCTCCTGGATACCAGGTCTACCCCGGCCGCCGGGTACAAGGTCTACCCCGTCTCCTGGATACCAGGTCTACCCCGGCCGCCGGGTACAAGGTCTACCCCGGCTCCGGGATACCAGGTCTACCCCGGCCGCCGGGTACAAGGTCTACCCCGGCTCCTGGATACCAGGTCTACCCCGGCCGCCGGGTACAAGGTCTACCCCGGCTCCGGGATACCAGGTCTACCCCGGCCGCCGGGTACAAGGTCTACCCCGGCTCCGGGATACCAGGTCTACCCCGGCCGCCGGGTACAAGGTCTACCCCGGCTCCTGGATACCAGGTCTACCCCGGCCGCCGGGTACAAGGTCTACCCCGGCTCCTGGATACCAGGTCTACCCCGGCCGCCGGGTACAAGGTCTACCCCGTCTCCTGGATACCAGGTCTACCCCGGCCGCCGGGTACAAGGTCTACCCCGGCTCCTGGATACCAGGTCTACCCCGGCCGCCGGGTACAAGGTCTACCCCGGCTCCGGGATACCAGGTCTACCCCGGCCGCCGGGTACAAGGTCTACCCCGGCTCCGGGATACCAGGTCTACCCCGGCCGCCGGGTACAAGGTCTACCCCGTCTCCTGGATACCAGGTCTACCCCGGCCGCCTGGAACAAGGTCTACCCCGGCCGCCGGGATACCAGGTCTACCCCGGCCGCCGGGTACAAGGTCTACCCCGTCTCCGGGATACCAGGTCTACCCCGGCCGCCGGGTACAAGGTCTACCCCGTCTCCTGGATACCAGGTCTACCCCGGCCGCCGGGTACAAGGTCTACCCCGTCTCCTGGATACCAGGTCTACCCCGGCCGCCGGGTACAAGGTCTACCCCGGCTCCGGGATACCAGGTCTACCCCGGCCGCCGGGTACAAGGTCTACCCCGGCTCCGGGATACCAGGTCTACCCCGGCCGCCGGGTACAAGGTCTACCCCGGCTCCTGGATACCAGGTCTACCCCGGCCGCCGGGTACAAGGTCTACCCCGTCTCCTGGATACCAGGTCTACCCCGGCCGCCGGGTACAAGGTCTACCCCGGCTCCGGGATACCAGGTCTACCCCGGCCGCCGGGTACAAGGTCTACCCCGGCTCCGGGATACCAGGTGTAGCCCGGGGGGCCGGACAACGGGTCTACCCCGGCGCCCGGAGGAAAAGTCTACTCCGGGGCCATGGCAAGAGGTATTTCCCCATACCCGGGTAGTAGAGCGTTTCTCAATGGCCGGCTTTACCTTTTTTTGCCTGGTGGGGGTGGGGGGGGCGGGCGCGAGGGGGGGGGCTCGGTGTGGGTTTTTTTGGGGGGTGGGGGAATGTGCGTTGCGGGACTTTTGGTTCGAGTTTTCTGGGTTTGTTTTAGGAGTTACGGGGTTATCCCTTTGTTTTTTGTGGCTTGGTTCCCCTTGGTCTGGTTTGGGGTTCGGGTTTCATTTCCCGCGCTTCCCCTTTCCTCCCTTCTCGAAGAGAACGACTCTTCTGTTCCCTCGGCGCAAGAAACTGATCCGGAAAAGGAATTTTCTTGACGAACTTTATTTCTTTCCCTCTGGTACCCAGAGCGATCCCAGACCAAGCTGACAGGCAGCCTGCGTCAGCCTGCCGTCGAAGCAGCGTCAGCAGCCCCCTCCGCCCGGGGTGCCGCGCAGCCCTACCCGGCCGAACGGAATTTCAGTGGGGCCAGCGCGCAAGGGAAGCGAGGGAGGGAGGGAGGGACGGGGGGGCGGGGGGGGGAAGGGAGGGAGAGAGAGACAGAGAGAGAGGGGCACGGTGACACACACGCCGGCTCCACACACTCGCAATCCGACGCCGCCCCCTCAGAGCCCGCCCATCGACGGTTGGGGGCGCCCCGCCTGAAGACTTTCCCTGCCTCCGCCCATCGGCGGTTGGGGGCGCCCCGCCCTGCCCCATCAGACTCCCCGGCGCCGCTCGCAGACTACTTTCCCCACCCCCGTCGCCGTCCCCCGCCCGCTCTCTCCTCGGCCGGTTCGCACACCCGCAGCGGCGGGAGGGCCAGGAGCGGGCCGACACCGAGGAAGGCGGGTCCTTCGGCCAGCAGGGCCGGGGCCCGCGGCAGAGGCGGCCCCTTTGCCGAGAAGCCTTCTCTTCGGCTCTCGCCCAGCCTTCTGCTTTGACGGCCTTCTTTCCTTGACGCTCCAGCCCGGCCTGGCCCCGTCCGAGCCCGGGGCAGGACGGCAGCGGGGTGGGGGGGAGGGGGGTCGAGCGGCTGAAGGCAGTGAGGGATCCGGAGACGGAGGCAGGAGCCGGGCCGCTGTCGCTTTGGGCACGGAGGAGGCGGGAGCGCTGCCGGCTCCCAACGGCCGGCTCCTTCCCTCTCTAGACTGGCGCCGGGCGGCCGCAGGGTGGGTCGTGCGCGGGACAGCAGGTCCGCCCGGGACACCAGGGCGACAGTTCTGCCGCAGCAGCCGGGCGGCCGGAGGCCGGGCCCGGAGTAGGACGACAGGTCTACCCCGGCGCCCGGAACACCAGGTCTACCCCGGCTCCAGGGCAACAGGCCTACCCCGGCGCCCGGAATTCCAGGTCTACCCCGGTGCCCGGAACACCAGGTCTACCCCGGCTCCAGGAGAACAGGCCTACCCCGGCGCCCGGAATTCCAGGTCTACCCCGGCTCCAGGGGAACAGGCCTACCCCGGCGCCCGGAATTCCAGGTCTACCCCGGCTCCCGGAAGACCAGGTCTACCCCGGCGCCCGGAAGACCAGGTCTACCCCGAGGCTTCCGTGCACCAGGTCTACCCCGGCGCCCGGAAGACCAGGTCTACCCCGAGGCTTCCGTGCACCAGGTCTACCCCGGCGCCCGGAACACCAGGTCTACCCCGGCTCCAGGGGAACAGGCCTA
>NC_140730.1:8424126-8426626 GCF_050655825.1 Lonchura striata | reverse complement strand
CCCCTCTCGCCCTCGTCTCTCGGCCCTCGGCGGGGCGCTCTCGACGCCGCCCCGTCTCTCTCGCTCTCTTTCTCCCCGGCCGCCGCGCCGCCGCTCGGCGACGCGGCCCCCGGCGAGGACGAGCTCCGCCCCAGCGGCTCGCTCCGGGAGCGGGGAGCTACGGAGCGCTCCCCGAGTCTGCATTTAGGGGGACGAAGGCCCTCGGGCGCGGCCACGACGGCCACGGCCACGACGACGGGCCTGCGAGGCGACCCCAGCCGCGCCGCCGGGGTGGCAACCCCCGGGCGGCGATTGATCGTCAAGCGACGCTCAGACAGGCGTAGCCCCGGGAGGAACCCGGGGCCGCAAGTGCGTTCGAAGTGTCGATGATCAATGTGTCCTGCAATTCACATTAATTCTCGCAGCTAGCTGCGTTCTTCATCGACGCACGAGCCGAGTGATCCACCGCTAAGAGTTGTCTGGCTTTCGGCACCGAACCCCGCACACGGGCGGAGGGGGCCCCTTTTTTTCTCTCTCGCCGAGGGGGCACGCACGCGGGCCGCCCCCGGCTTCGACCGTACGAGCACACAACGCAACGAACCGAGTGGGGGGGGAAAGAAAAACCATCCGAGAGCGAAACGCCCAACGGAACGCTCCGAAGGTCGGCGGGAAAGGCGGGGGGACCCGCGTCCCCGACCGCCTCCCCCCGCCGCTACGAGCGAGGGGAGACGCCGCCGGCAAACTGTGCCGTCCTCCGGAGGCGGCCCAGGCGCCCGGGCTCGGCCCGGCCTCCGCACGGAGGAGGCACGCGGCGCGCGCCGGACCGCGGGGGGACACGGCGGCCCGCCCGGCCTCGCTGCAACGGGACGACGGGACGCACGCGGCCGGGGGCGCGGCCGTCGGCCCCCGCGCGCGCCGCTCTCCCTTCTCACCGCCGCTCCGCGGACCCGCGGAGCGCCGCCGCGCCACCGCGCGGCCGGCTCGCTCTCTCTCCCCAGCGGCCTTGCCGCGCTCGAGACGGCACGCGACGGCCACCGCCCAACCGGCAACGCCCCCCGCGGGACCGCTCCCGCCGGGAAGGGCGAGCGCCCGGCGGACGCGCTCCGCCGCCGGCGCCGGAGGCGGGCGCCGCACCGAGACCCGAGCCGGCGTCGCGAGCGCCCGGAGCCTGCCGGACGGCTGACCCGCCGCCGCAACGGCCGCACTCCCGGGACCGCCGCCGCCTCGCACCGTCACGGAGCCCCTTTTTCCTCGGGCACGCGCGGCCCAGGGGAAGGCGTGCGGCGCCGAGCCGGGGGGGTAGGCGGGGAGGGGGGCAGCGACGCCCGCCCTTTTCTCCCCGCTGACCGGGCGGGGAGACCGGGCGGGGAAGCGCCCCCCCCCCCAACCCCCCACGGCCGCCGCGCGCACGACCTTCCTCCGGGGCTCCGCGAGCGGACGGAGAAAAGGGCGACGGGGAGGCGGCGGGCGGGGCCCGGGCCGGGACCGCCGCCGGCGACGGCGGGCGCCGTCCGGCCGGCCGTCCCCGCTGGCGGGGGACACTCGCCGAGCGGCGCCGCCGCCGCTCGGCACGGGGCCGCCCGCGCTCGCGGACTCTCCGGCGACGGAGGGACCTGCCGAGCGCTCGGCCCCGGGCGGGCGGGCGGTCCCTGAGCCGGGGACGGCCGGCGACCGGCGCCGCCGGCGCGCTCGAGGAGAAGGCCGTCGAGGGGAGAGAGACGGCGCGGCCGCGCCGCGCGCGGCGCCGCACCCCAGAGACCGCAGAGGCGGCCGAGGAAGGAGGAGAGCGCGGCGGGCCCCGGCGGCCGCAACCCCGCAGCTGAGGAAGGGGCGAGAGAGCGCGCGCTCTCTGCCGGCGTCGCCCGTTTCGAGGCGAGCGGGTCGGCCCCCGCGGCCGACCGCGCGCCGCGGCCTCTCCGCCGAGGCCGGGCCGCGGAGAGGGGGGGGCAGGGCGCCCCTCCCCGGCGCGGCGCGACAAACCCCCCGCGCGCGGTAACGCGGCGGGACGACGGCCGCGCGGCCGGTGGCCGCGGGCACCACCGCAGGGGATCACGCGGGAGTAGCTCCCCACCCCTCAATGGAGCCGCGCACCGCCGCCCGGCAACCGCCGCCGCCGCCGCCGCGGCGGAAGGACGCGCCGAGCCGCCCGAGTCTTTAAACCGCCGCCCCGGCTCGGCGGCGGCCCTTTCGCGGCCCCCTCCCCGCAGCGTTTGACGACGCCGAGGAAAAGGAAGCCGGGGGGCCGCCGGAGGCGCGGAGCGCTAGGTACCTGGCCCTGGGGCGAGGGAAACGACCTGCATGGCCCCGCCGGGGTGCCTCCCCCGCTGCCGCCCTCGGGGGAGCGTCCACCGGCGGGGGCGCGCCCGACGTCTGCCGCCACCACCGCGGCGTCCTTCTCGGGGCCCGGGGTTTCCCTCAGTAGCCCGGCGCTGCGCCCGAGAGGACCGCCGCGGCTCGGGCCGCCCCGCCGGTGCGGGGACGCGGCCCAGCCGCCGAGCGACCTCGCCGACCACGCCGGGAG
>NC_140730.1:8411626-8419126 GCF_050655825.1 Lonchura striata | reverse complement strand
GGCCCCTCTCTGCCCGCGAAAAAAACAGCCCGCCCGCAAGGCGGGTCCCCGGCTTAAGGCCGAGGAAGGGGGTGACTTCAACAGCACGCGCCGGTGGGACGGGGTGCCGCCACCCCGGCTCCACGGCTCATCGGGCGACCGCCGTCACCGAGCCCCTCCGGCCACGCGGCGAATGCCGAGGCCAGGCCGCGCGCCCCACCGCTGCCCTTCCGACACGGACACGCTGGCAAACAGGTCGGGAGCGGGGGAACCGGGCGCCGCCACCGCGGCGGGCTGGCCGGGCCTTGCTCGGGGAGGAGGCTCTCGGGCGAGGGCCGGGGAAAAAAAAAGCCCGGCCGCGTCGACCCCCGGCTGCCGGCCACTGCCACCGGACCGGCTGCCGGAAAAATGCCTGCCGGAGCGGGCCCCGGCTTAAGGCCAGGCGGAAAAGGGACGAGGCGCCGCCGCCTCACCTGCCACCGATCGTCCCAGGGGGGCCGCCCCCCCTTCAACCGGGCCGGCACGGCAGCCGACCGGAGCGGAGCAACACACACGCGGGGCTTCTCACCGCCTCGCTGCGGCCAGCGAGCGGCTTCTCGACACGGTCTTTCGGGCCGTCTCTCTCGGCTCTCGGCTCTCTCTCTGGTGGCCCTTCACACTGCCCATTCTCTTCTCTCTGGCTTCTCGGGCAGCTCTCCCCGAAAGAGCGCCCTGGGCAGGACGGGAACCGGGACCAAGCCACGCGGCTCACCCGGCCTAGGCGGCACTCGCTCTGCCCCGACGACCGCGCGGCGCGGCCGCCCTATCCTCCGCCTTGCGACGCAGGCACCCTGGAAACCTGCGGGGACGCGGCCCGTCACCTCGCTCCCAATATACGGAAAGATAAGTCCAAGGCCGCCGACGCCTCCAAGGAGACGAGTGGAAGTCGACCGGGAGGGTGCGCCAGCGCAGGCCGACCGCTACGTCGACATAGCCGGAGGCAGCCTGGAACAGCGACCCCTTGGTGAACTTCCGCAGGCGGCCGCGACACCAGGTCTACCCGGGCGGACGGAGACCAGGTCTACCCCGGCTCCGGGATACCAGGTCTACCCCGGCCGCCGGGTACAAGGTCTACCCCGTCTCCGGGATACCAGGTCTACCCCGGCCGCCGGGTACAAGGTCTACCCCGGCTCCTGGATACCAGGTCTACCCCGGCCGCCGGGTACAAGGTCTACCCCGTCTCCTGGATACCAGGTCTACCCCGGCCGCCGGGTACAAGGTCTACCCCGGCTCCTGGATACCAGGTCTACCCCGGCCGCCGGGTACAAGGTCTACCCCGTCTCCTGGATACCAGGTCTACCCCGGCCGCCGGGTACAAGGTCTACCCCGTCTCCTGGATACCAGGTCTACCCCGGCCGCCGGGTACAAGGTCTACCCCGGCTCCTGGATACCAGGTCTACCCCGGCCGCCGGGTACAAGGTCTACCCCGTCTCCTGGATACCAGGTCTACCCCGGCCGCCGGGTACAAGGTCTACCCCGTCTCCTGGATACCAGGTCTACCCCGGCCGCCGGGTACAAGGTCTACCCCGGCTCCGGGATACCAGGTCTACCCCGGCCGCCGGGTACAAGGTCTACCCCGGCTCCTGGATACCAGGTCTACCCCGGCCGCCGGGTACAAGGTCTACCCCGGCTCCGGGATACCAGGTCTACCCCGGCCGCCGGGTACAAGGTCTACCCCGGCTCCGGGATACCAGGTCTACCCCGGCCGCCGGGTACAAGGTCTACCCCGGCTCCTGGATACCAGGTCTACCCCGGCCGCCGGGTACAAGGTCTACCCCGGCTCCTGGATACCAGGTCTACCCCGGCCGCCGGGTACAAGGTCTACCCCGTCTCCTGGATACCAGGTCTACCCCGGCCGCCGGGTACAAGGTCTACCCCGGCTCCTGGATACCAGGTCTACCCCGGCCGCCGGGTACAAGGTCTACCCCGTCTCCTGGATACCAGGTCTACCCCGGCCGCCGGGTACAAGGTCTACCCCGTCTCCTGGATACCAGGTCTACCCCGGCCGCCGGGTACAAGGTCTACCCCGGCCGCCGGGTACAAGGTCTACCCCGGCTCCTGGATACCAGGTCTACCCCGGCCGCCGGGTACAAGGTCTACCCCGGCTCCGGGATACCAGGTCTACCCCGGCCGCCGGGTACAAGGTCTACCCCGGCTCCGGGATACCAGGTCTACCCCGGCCGCCGGGTACAAGGTCTACCCCGGCTCCGGGATACCAGGTCTACCCCGGCCGCCGGGTACAAGGTCTACCCCGGCTCCTGGATACCAGGTCTACCCCGGCCGCCGGGTACAAGGTCTACCCCGTCTCCTGGATACCAGGTCTACCCCGGCCGCCGGGTACAAGGTCTACCCCGTCTCCTGGATACCAGGTCTACCCCGGCCGCCGGGTACAAGGTCTACCCCGTCTCCTGGATACCAGGTCTACCCCGGCCGCCGGGTACAAGGTCTACCCCGTCTCCTGGATACCAGGTCTACCCCGGCCGCCGGGTACAAGGTCTACCCCGGCTCCGGGATACCAGGTCTACCCCGGCCGCCGGGTACAAGGTCTACCCCGGCTCCGGGATACCAGGTCTACCCCGGCCGCCGGGTACAAGGTCTACCCCGGCTCCGGGATACCAGGTCTACCCCGGCCGCCGGGTACAAGGTCTACCCCGGCTCCGGGATACCAGGTCTACCCCGGCCGCCGGGTACAAGGTCTACCCCGGCTCCGGGATACCAGGTCTACCCCGGCCGCCGCGTACAAGGTCTACCCCGGCTCCTGGATACCAGGTCTACCCCGGCCGCCGGGTACAAGGTCTACCCCGTCTCCTGGATACCAGGTCTACCCCGGCCGCCGGGTACAAGGTCTACCCCGGCTCCTGGATACCAGGTCTACCCCGGCCGCCGGGTACAAGGTCTACCCCGGCTCCTGGATACCAGGTCTACCCCGGCCGCCGGGTACAAGGTCTACCCCGTCTCCTGGATACCAGGTCTACCCCGGCCGCCGGGTACAAGGTCTACCCCGGCTCCGGGATACCAGGTCTACCCCGGCCGCCGGGTACAAGGTCTACCCCGGCTCCTGGATACCAGGTCTACCCCGGCCGCCGGGTACAAGGTCTACCCCGGCTCCGGGATACCAGGTCTACCCCGGCCGCCGGGTACAAGGTCTACCCCGGTTCCGGGATACCAGGTCTACCCCGGCCGCCGGGTACAAGGTCTACCCCGGCTCCTGGATACCAGGTCTACCCCGGCCGCCGGGTACAAGGTCTACCCCGGCTCCTGGATACCAGGTCTACCCCGGCCGCCGGGTACAAGGTCTACCCCGTCTCCTGGATACCAGGTCTACCCCGGCCGCCGGGTACAAGGTCTACCCCGGCTCCTGGATACCAGGTCTACCCCGGCCGCCGGGTACAAGGTCTACCCCGGCTCCGGGATACCAGGTCTACCCCGGCCGCCGGGTACAAGGTCTACCCCGGCTCCGGGATACCAGGTCTACCCCGGCCGCCGGGTACAAGGTCTACCCCGTCTCCTGGATACCAGGTCTACCCCGGCCGCCTGGAACAAGGTCTACCCCGGCCGCCGGGATACCAGGTCTACCCCGGCCGCCGGGTACAAGGTCTACCCCGTCTCCGGGATACCAGGTCTACCCCGGCCGCCGGGTACAAGGTCTACCCCGTCTCCTGGATACCAGGTCTACCCCGGCCGCCGGGTACAAGGTCTACCCCGTCTCCTGGATACCAGGTCTACCCCGGCCGCCGGGTACAAGGTCTACCCCGGCTCCGGGATACCAGGTCTACCCCGGCCGCCGGGTACAAGGTCTACCCCGGCTCCGGGATACCAGGTCTACCCCGGCCGCCGGGTACAAGGTCTACCCCGGCTCCGGGATACCAGGTCTACCCCGGCCGCCGGGTACAAGGTCTACCCCGTCTCCGGGATACCAGGTCTACCCCGGCCGCCGGGTACAAGGTCTACCCCGTCTCCTGGATACCAGGTCTACCCCGGCCGCCGGGTACAAGGTCTACCCCGTCTCCTGGATACCAGGTCTACCCCGGCCGCCGGGTACAAGGTCTACCCCGTCTCCTGGATACCAGGTCTACCCCGGCCGCCGGGTACAAGGTCTACCCCGTCTCCTGGATACCAGGTCTACCCCGGCCGCCGGGTACAAGGTCTACCCCGTCTCCTGGATACCAGGTCTACCCCGGCCGCCGGGTACAAGGTCTACCCCGGCTCCGGGATACCAGGTCTACCCCGGCCGCCGGGTACAAGGTCTACCCCGTCTCCTGGATACCAGGTCTACCCCGGCCGCCGGGTACAAGGTCTACCCCGGCTCCTGGATACCAGGTCTACCCCGGCCGCCGGGTACAAGGTCTACCCCGGCTCCGGGATACCAGGTCTACCCCGGCCGCCGGGTACAAGGTCTACCCCGTCTCCTGGATACCAGGTCTACCCCGGCCGCCGGGTACAAGGTCTACCCCGTCTCCTGGATACCAGGTCTACCCCGGCCGCCGGGTACAAGGTCTACCCCGGCTCCGGGATACCAGGTCTACCCCGGCCGCCGGGTACAAGGTCTACCCCGGCTCCGGGATACCAGGTCTACCCCGGCCGCCGGGTACAAGGTCTACCCCGGCTCCGGGATACCAGGTCTACCCCGGCCGCCGGGTACAAGGTCTACCCCGGCTCCTGGATACCAGGTCTACCCCGGCCGCCGGGTACAAGGTCTACCCCGTCTCCTGGATACCAGGTCTACCCCGGCCGCCGGGTACAAGGTCTACCCCGTCTCCTGGATACCAGGTCTACCCCGGCCGCCGGGTACAAGGTCTACCCCGGCTCCTGGATACCAGGTCTACCCCGGCCGCCGGGTACAAGGTCTACCCCGGCTCCTGGATACCAGGTCTACCCCGGCCGCCGGGTACAAGGTCTACCCCGTCTCCTGGATACCAGGTCTACCCCGGCCGCCGGGTACAAGGTCTACCCCGGCTCCGGGATACCAGGTCTACCCCGGCCGCCGGGTACAAGGTCTACCCCGGCTCCTGGATACCAGGTCTACCCCGGCCGCCGGGTACAAGGTCTACCCCGGCTCCGGGATACCAGGTCTACCCCGGCCGCCGGGTACAAGGTCTACCCCGGCTCCGGGATACCAGGTCTACCCCGGCCGCCGGGTACAAGGTCTACCCCGGCTCCTGGATACCAGGTCTACCCCGGCCGCCGGGTACAAGGTCTACCCCGGCTCCTGGATACCAGGTCTACCCCGGCCGCCGGGTACAAGGTCTACCCCGTCTCCTGGATACCAGGTCTACCCCGGCCGCCGGGTACAAGGTCTACCCCGGCTCCTGGATACCAGGTCTACCCCGGCCGCCGGGTACAAGGTCTACCCCGGCTCCGGGATACCAGGTCTACCCCGGCCGCCGGGTACAAGGTCTACCCCGGCTCCGGGATACCAGGTCTACCCCGGCCGCCGGGTACAAGGTCTACCCCGTCTCCTGGATACCAGGTCTACCCCGGCCGCCTGGAACAAGGTCTACCCCGTCTCCTGGATACCAGGTCTACCCCGGCCGCCGGGTACAAGGTCTACCCCGTCTCCGGGATACCAGGTCTACCCCGGCCGCCGGGTACAAGGTCTACCCCGGCTCCGGGATACCAGGTCTACCCCGGCCGCCGGGTACAAGGTCTACCCCGGCTCCGGGATACCAGGTCTACCCCGGCCGCCGGGTACAAGGTCTACCCCGGCTCCTGGATACCAGGTCTACCCCGGCCGCCGCGTACAAGGTCTACCCCGTCTCCTGGATACCAGGTCTACCCCGGCCGCCGGGTACAAGGTCTACCCCGGCTCCGGGATACCAGGTCTACCCCGGCCGCCGGGTACAAGGTCTACCCCGGCTCCGGGATACCAGGTGTAGCCCGGGGGGCCGGACAACGGGTCTACCCCGGCGCCCGGAGGAAAAGTCTACTCCGGGGCCATGGCAAGAGGTATTTCCCCATACCCGGGTAGTAGAGCGTTTCTCAATGGCCGGCTTTACCTTTTTTTGCCTGGTGGGGGTGGGGGGGGCGGGCGCGAGGGGGGGGGCTCGGTGTGGGTTTTTTTGGGGGGTGGGGGAATGTGCGTTGCGGGACTTTTGGTTCGAGTTTTCTGGGTTTGTTTTAGGAGTTACGGGGTTATCCCTTTGTTTTTTGTGGCTTGGTTCCCCTTGGTCTGGTTTGGGGTTCGGGTTTCATTTCCCGCGCTTCCCCTTTCCTCCCTTCTCGAAGAGAACGACTCTTCTGTTCCCTCGGCGCAAGAAACTGATCCGGAAAAGGAATTTTCTTGACGAACTTTATTTCTTTCCCTCTGGTACCCAGAGCGATCCCAGACCAAGCTGACAGGCAGCCTGCGTCAGCCTGCCGTCGAAGCAGCGTCAGCAGCCCCCTCCGCCCGGGGTGCCGCGCAGCCCTACCCGGCCGAACGGAATTTCAGTGGGGCCAGCGCGCAAGGGAAGCGAGGGAGGGAGGGAGGGACGGGGGGGCGGGGGGGGGAAGGGAGGGAGAGAGAGACAGAGAGAGAGGGGCACGGTGACACACACGCCGGCTCCACACACTCGCAATCCGACGCCGCCCCCTCAGAGCCCGCCCATCGACGGTTGGGGGCGCCCCGCCTGAAGACTTTCCCTGCCTCCGCCCATCGGCGGTTGGGGGCGCCCCGCCCTGCCCCATCAGACTCCCCGGCGCCGCTCGCAGACTACTTTCCCCACCCCCGTCGCCGTCCCCCGCCCGCTCTCTCCTCGGCCGGTTCGCACACCCGCAGCGGCGGGAGGGCCAGGAGCGGGCCGACACCGAGGAAGGCGGGTCCTTCGGCCAGCAGGGCCGGGGCCCGCGGCAGAGGCGGCCCCTTTGCCGAGAAGCCTTCTCTTCGGCTCTCGCCCAGCCTTCTGCTTTGACGGCCTTCTTTCCTTGACGCTCCAGCCCGGCCTGGCCCCGTCCGAGCCCGGGGCAGGACGGCAGCGGGGTGGGGGGGAGGGGGGTCGAGCGGCTGAAGGCAGTGAGGGATCCGGAGACGGAGGCAGGAGCCGGGCCGCTGTCGCTTTGGGCACGGAGGAGGCGGGAGCGCTGCCGGCTCCCAACGGCCGGCTCCTTCCCTCTCTAGACTGGCGCCGGGCGGCCGCAGGGTGGGTCGTGCGCGGGACAGCAGGTCCGCCCGGGACACCAGGGCGACAGTTCTGCCTGCCGCAGCAGCCGGGCGGCCGGAGGCCGGGCCCGGAGTAGGACGACAGGTCTACCCCGGCGCCCGGAACACCAGGTCTACCCCGGCTCCAGGGCAACAGGCCTACCCCGGCGCCCGGAATTCCAGGTCTACCCCGGTGCCCGGAACACCAGGTCTACCCCGGCTCCAGGAGAACAGGCCTACCCCGGCGCCCGGAATTCCAGGTCTACCCCGGCTCCAGGGGAACAGGCCTACCCCGGCGCCCGGAATTCCAGGTCTACCCCGGCTCCCGGAAGACCAGGTCTACCCCGGCGCCCGGAAGACCAGGT
>NC_140730.1:8401626-8404126 GCF_050655825.1 Lonchura striata | reverse complement strand
AGAGGACGACGCGGGGGTCGCCCCCGCCCCCCCCGGCGCTCGCGCCTCGCGCGCGGCAGCACGGCACGGTACCCGCGCGGTACCCACCCGCAGACAGCCGCCCGCGCGGGGGGAGGCCGGGGGGGGGCGAGGCCCGCGCGCCTCGCCTCCCCCCCTCTCGCCCTCGTCTCTCGGCCCTCGGCGGGGCGCTCTCGACGCCGCCCCGTCTCTCTCGCTCTCTTTCTCCCCGGCCGCCGCGCCGCCGCTCGGCGACGCGGCCCCCGGCGAGGACGAGCTCCGCCCCAGCGGCTCGCTCCGGGAGCGGGGAGCTACGGAGCGCTCCCCGAGTCTGCATTTAGGGGGACGAAGGCCCTCGGGCGCGGCCACGACGGCCACGGCCACGACGACGGGCCTGCGAGGCGACCCCAGCCGCGCCGCCGGGGTGGCAACCCCCGGGCGGCGATTGATCGTCAAGCGACGCTCAGACAGGCGTAGCCCCGGGAGGAACCCGGGGCCGCAAGTGCGTTCGAAGTGTCGATGATCAATGTGTCCTGCAATTCACATTAATTCTCGCAGCTAGCTGCGTTCTTCATCGACGCACGAGCCGAGTGATCCACCGCTAAGAGTTGTCTGGCTTTCGGCACCGAACCCCGCACACGGGCGGAGGGGGCCCCTTTTTTTCTCTCTCGCCGAGGGGGCACGCACGCGGGCCGCCCCCGGCTTCGACCGTACGAGCACACAACGCAACGAACCGAGTGGGGGGGGAAAGAAAAACCATCCGAGAGCGAAACGCCCAACGGAACGCTCCGAAGGTCGGCGGGAAAGGCGGGGGGACCCGCGTCCCCGACCGCCTCCCCCCGCCGCTACGAGCGAGGGGAGACGCCGCCGGCAAACTGTGCCGTCCTCCGGAGGCGGCCCAGGCGCCCGGGCTCGGCCCGGCCTCCGCACGGAGGAGGCACGCGGCGCGCGCCGGACCGCGGGGGGACACGGCGGCCCGCCCGGCCTCGCTGCAACGGGACGACGGGACGCACGCGGCCGGGGGCGCGGCCGTCGGCCCCCGCGCGCGCCGCTCTCCCTTCTCACCGCCGCTCCGCGGACCCGCGGAGCGCCGCCGCGCCACCGCGCGGCCGGCTCGCTCTCTCTCCCCAGCGGCCTTGCCGCGCTCGAGACGGCACGCGACGGCCACCGCCCAACCGGCAACGCCCCCCGCGGGACCGCTCCCGCCGGGAAGGGCGAGCGCCCGGCGGACGCGCTCCGCCGCCGGCGCCGGAGGCGGGCGCCGCACCGAGACCCGAGCCGGCGTCGCGAGCGCCCGGAGCCTGCCGGACGGCTGACCCGCCGCCGCAACGGCCGCACTCCCGGGACCGCCGCCGCCTCGCACCGTCACGGAGCCCCTTTTTCCTCGGGCACGCGCGGCCCAGGGGAAGGCGTGCGGCGCCGAGCCGGGGGGGTAGGCGGGGAGGGGGGCAGCGACGCCCGCCCTTTTCTCCCCGCTGACCGGGCGGGGAGACCGGGCGGGGAAGCGCCCCCCCCCCCAACCCCCCACGGCCGCCGCGCGCACGACCTTCCTCCGGGGCTCCGCGAGCGGACGGAGAAAAGGGCGACGGGGAGGCGGCGGGCGGGGCCCGGGCCGGGACCGCCGCCGGCGACGGCGGGCGCCGTCCGGCCGGCCGTCCCCGCTGGCGGGGGACACTCGCCGAGCGGCGCCGCCGCCGCTCGGCACGGGGCCGCCCGCGCTCGCGGACTCTCCGGCGACGGAGGGACCTGCCGAGCGCTCGGCCCCGGGCGGGCGGGCGGTCCCTGAGCCGGGGACGGCCGGCGACCGGCGCCGCCGGCGCGCTCGAGGAGAAGGCCGTCGAGGGGAGAGAGACGGCGCGGCCGCGCCGCGCGCGGCGCCGCACCCCAGAGACCGCAGAGGCGGCCGAGGAAGGAGGAGAGCGCGGCGGGCCCCGGCGGCCGCAACCCCGCAGCTGAGGAAGGGGCGAGAGAGCGCGCGCTCTCTGCCGGCGTCGCCCGTTTCGAGGCGAGCGGGTCGGCCCCCGCGGCCGACCGCGCGCCGCGGCCTCTCCGCCGAGGCCGGGCCGCGGAGAGGGGGGGGCAGGGCGCCCCTCCCCGGCGCGGCGCGACAAACCCCCCGCGCGCGGTAACGCGGCGGGACGACGGCCGCGCGGCCGGTGGCCGCGGGCACCACCGCAGGGGATCACGCGGGAGTAGCTCCCCACCCCTCAATGGAGCCGCGCACCGCCGCCCGGCAACCGCCGCCGCCGCCGCCGCGGCGGAAGGACGCGCCGAGCCGCCCGAGTCTTTAAACCGCCGCCCCGGCTCGGCGGCGGCCCTTTCGCGGCCCCCTCCCCGCAGCGTTTGACGACGCCGAGGAAAAGGAAGCCGGGGGGCCGCCGGAGGCGCGGAGCGCTAGGTACCTGGCCCTGGGGCGAGGGAAACGACCTGCATGGCCCCGCCGGGGTGCCTCCCCCGCTGCCGCCCTCGGGGGAGCGTCCACCGGCGGGGGCGCGCCCGACGT
>NC_140730.1:8386626-8396626 GCF_050655825.1 Lonchura striata | reverse complement strand
AAAATAGCAACGGACCGCCCGGGGCAGAAGCGGGCTCGGTCGCCACGACCGAGGAAGGGCGAGGCGCCGCCGCCTCGCCCGCGACCTTCCGGGGGTTGCTCTCTGCCGGGGGCTTCGGTCCGTGCTAGGGCGGGCCGGCCACCGCGGCCGGCCCCTCTCTGCCCGCGAAAAAAACAGCCCGCCCGCAAGGCGGGTCCCCGGCTTAAGGCCGAGGAAGGGGGTGACTTCAACAGCACGCGCCGGTGGGACGGGGTGCCGCCACCCCGGCTCCACGGCTCATCGGGCGACCGCCGTCACCGAGCCCCTCCGGCCACGCGGCGAATGCCGAGGCCAGGCCGCGCGCCCCACCGCTGCCCTTCCGACACGGACACGCTGGCAAACAGGTCGGGAGCGGGGGAACCGGGCGCCGCCACCGCGGCGGGCTGGCCGGGCCTTGCTCGGGGAGGAGGCTCTCGGGCGAGGGCCGGGGAAAAAAAAAGCCCGGCCGCGTCGACCCCCGGCTGCCGGCCACTGCCACCGGACCGGCTGCCGGAAAAATGCCTGCCGGAGCGGGCCCCGGCTTAAGGCCAGGCGGAAAAGGGACGAGGCGCCGCCGCCTCACCTGCCACCGATCGTCCCAGGGGGGCCGCCCCCCCTTCAACCGGGCCGGCACGGCAGCCGACCGGAGCGGAGCAACACACACGCGGGGCTTCTCACCGCCTCGCTGCGGCCAGCGAGCGGCTTCTCGACACGGTCTTTCGGGCCGTCTCTCTCGGCTCTCGGCTCTCTCTCTGGTGGCCCTTCACACTGCCCATTCTCTTCTCTCTGGCTTCTCGGGCAGCTCTCCCCGAAAGAGCGCCCTGGGCAGGACGGGAACCGGGACCAAGCCACGCGGCTCACCCGGCCTAGGCGGCACTCGCTCTGCCCCGACGACCGCGCGGCGCGGCCGCCCTATCCTCCGCCTTGCGACGCAGGCACCCTGGAAACCTGCGGGGACGCGGCCCGTCACCTCGCTCCCAATATACGGAAAGATAAGTCCAAGGCCGCCGACGCCTCCAAGGAGACGAGTGGAAGTCGACCGGGAGGGTGCGCCAGCGCAGGCCGACCGCTACGTCGACATAGCCGGAGGCAGCCTGGAACAGCGACCCCTTGGTGAACTTCCGCAGGCGGCCGCGACACCAGGTCTACCCGGGCGGACGGAGACCAGGTCTACCCCGGCTCCGGGATACCAGGTCTACCCCGGCCGCCGGGTACAAGGTCTACCCCGTCTCCGGGATACCAGGTCTACCCCGGCCGCCGGGTACAAGGTCTACCCCGGCTCCTGGATACCAGGTCTACCCCGGCCGCCGGGTACAAGGTCTACCCCGTCTCCTGGATACCAGGTCTACCCCGGCCGCCGGGTACAAGGTCTACCCCGGCTCCTGGATACCAGGTCTACCCCGGCCGCCGGGTACAAGGTCTACCCCGTCTCCTGGATACCAGGTCTACCCCGGCCGCCGGGTACAAGGTCTACCCCGTCTCCTGGATACCAGGTCTACCCCGGCCGCCGGGTACAAGGTCTACCCCGGCTCCTGGATACCAGGTCTACCCCGGCCGCCGGGTACAAGGTCTACCCCGTCTCCTGGATACCAGGTCTACCCCGGCCGCCGGGTACAAGGTCTACCCCGTCTCCTGGATACCAGGTCTACCCCGGCCGCCGGGTACAAGGTCTACCCCGGCTCCGGGATACCAGGTCTACCCCGGCCGCCGGGTACAAGGTCTACCCCGGCTCCTGGATACCAGGTCTACCCCGGCCGCCGGGTACAAGGTCTACCCCGGCTCCGGGATACCAGGTCTACCCCGGCCGCCGGGTACAAGGTCTACCCCGGCTCCGGGATACCAGGTCTACCCCGGCCGCCGGGTACAAGGTCTACCCCGGCTCCTGGATACCAGGTCTACCCCGGCCGCCGGGTACAAGGTCTACCCCGGCTCCTGGATACCAGGTCTACCCCGGCCGCCGGGTACAAGGTCTACCCCGTCTCCTGGATACCAGGTCTACCCCGGCCGCCGGGTACAAGGTCTACCCCGGCTCCTGGATACCAGGTCTACCCCGGCCGCCGGGTACAAGGTCTACCCCGTCTCCTGGATACCAGGTCTACCCCGGCCGCCGGGTACAAGGTCTACCCCGTCTCCTGGATACCAGGTCTACCCCGGCCGCCGGGTACAAGGTCTACCCCGGCCGCCGGGTACAAGGTCTACCCCGGCTCCTGGATACCAGGTCTACCCCGGCCGCCGGGTACAAGGTCTACCCCGGCTCCGGGATACCAGGTCTACCCCGGCCGCCGGGTACAAGGTCTACCCCGGCTCCGGGATACCAGGTCTACCCCGGCCGCCGGGTACAAGGTCTACCCCGGCTCCGGGATACCAGGTCTACCCCGGCCGCCGGGTACAAGGTCTACCCCGGCTCCTGGATACCAGGTCTACCCCGGCCGCCGGGTACAAGGTCTACCCCGTCTCCTGGATACCAGGTCTACCCCGGCCGCCGGGTACAAGGTCTACCCCGTCTCCTGGATACCAGGTCTACCCCGGCCGCCGGGTACAAGGTCTACCCCGTCTCCTGGATACCAGGTCTACCCCGGCCGCCGGGTACAAGGTCTACCCCGTCTCCTGGATACCAGGTCTACCCCGGCCGCCGGGTACAAGGTCTACCCCGGCTCCGGGATACCAGGTCTACCCCGGCCGCCGGGTACAAGGTCTACCCCGGCTCCGGGATACCAGGTCTACCCCGGCCGCCGGGTACAAGGTCTACCCCGGCTCCGGGATACCAGGTCTACCCCGGCCGCCGGGTACAAGGTCTACCCCGGCTCCGGGATACCAGGTCTACCCCGGCCGCCGGGTACAAGGTCTACCCCGGCTCCGGGATACCAGGTCTACCCCGGCCGCCGCGTACAAGGTCTACCCCGGCTCCTGGATACCAGGTCTACCCCGGCCGCCGGGTACAAGGTCTACCCCGTCTCCTGGATACCAGGTCTACCCCGGCCGCCGGGTACAAGGTCTACCCCGGCTCCTGGATACCAGGTCTACCCCGGCCGCCGGGTACAAGGTCTACCCCGGCTCCTGGATACCAGGTCTACCCCGGCCGCCGGGTACAAGGTCTACCCCGTCTCCTGGATACCAGGTCTACCCCGGCCGCCGGGTACAAGGTCTACCCCGGCTCCGGGATACCAGGTCTACCCCGGCCGCCGGGTACAAGGTCTACCCCGGCTCCTGGATACCAGGTCTACCCCGGCCGCCGGGTACAAGGTCTACCCCGGCTCCGGGATACCAGGTCTACCCCGGCCGCCGGGTACAAGGTCTACCCCGGTTCCGGGATACCAGGTCTACCCCGGCCGCCGGGTACAAGGTCTACCCCGGCTCCTGGATACCAGGTCTACCCCGGCCGCCGGGTACAAGGTCTACCCCGGCTCCTGGATACCAGGTCTACCCCGGCCGCCGGGTACAAGGTCTACCCCGTCTCCTGGATACCAGGTCTACCCCGGCCGCCGGGTACAAGGTCTACCCCGGCTCCTGGATACCAGGTCTACCCCGGCCGCCGGGTACAAGGTCTACCCCGGCTCCGGGATACCAGGTCTACCCCGGCCGCCGGGTACAAGGTCTACCCCGGCTCCGGGATACCAGGTCTACCCCGGCCGCCGGGTACAAGGTCTACCCCGTCTCCTGGATACCAGGTCTACCCCGGCCGCCTGGAACAAGGTCTACCCCGGCCGCCGGGATACCAGGTCTACCCCGGCCGCCGGGTACAAGGTCTACCCCGTCTCCGGGATACCAGGTCTACCCCGGCCGCCGGGTACAAGGTCTACCCCGTCTCCTGGATACCAGGTCTACCCCGGCCGCCGGGTACAAGGTCTACCCCGTCTCCTGGATACCAGGTCTACCCCGGCCGCCGGGTACAAGGTCTACCCCGGCTCCGGGATACCAGGTCTACCCCGGCCGCCGGGTACAAGGTCTACCCCGGCTCCGGGATACCAGGTCTACCCCGGCCGCCGGGTACAAGGTCTACCCCGGCTCCGGGATACCAGGTCTACCCCGGCCGCCGGGTACAAGGTCTACCCCGGCTCCGGGATACCAGGTCTACCCCGGCCGCCGGGTACAAGGTCTACCCCGGCTCCTGGATACCAGGTCTACCCCGGCCGCCGGGTACAAGGTCTACCCCGGCTCCGGGATACCAGGTCTACCCCGGCCGCCGGGTACAAGGTCTACCCCGGCTCCGGGATACCAGGTCTACCCCGGCCGCCGGGTACAAGGTCTACCCCGGCTCCTGGATACCAGGTCTACCCCGGCCGCCGGGTACAAGGTCTACCCCGGCTCCTGGATACCAGGTCTACCCCGGCCGCCGGGTACAAGGTCTACCCCGTCTCCTGGATACCAGGTCTACCCCGGCCGCCGGGTACAAGGTCTACCCCGGCTCCTGGATACCAGGTCTACCCCGGCCGCCGGGTACAAGGTCTACCCCGTCTCCTGGATACCAGGTCTACCCCGGCCGCCGGGTACAAGGTCTACCCCGTCTCCTGGATACCAGGTCTACCCCGGCCGCCGGGTACAAGGTCTACCCCGGCCGCCGGGTACAAGGTCTACCCCGGCTCCTGGATACCAGGTCTACCCCGGCCGCCGGGTACAAGGTCTACCCCGGCTCCGGGATACCAGGTCTACCCCGGCCGCCGGGTACAAGGTCTACCCCGGCTCCGGGATACCAGGTCTACCCCGGCCGCCGGGTACAAGGTCTACCCCGGCTCCGGGATACCAGGTCTACCCCGGCCGCCGGGTACAAGGTCTACCCCGGCTCCTGGATACCAGGTCTACCCCGGCCGCCGGGTACAAGGTCTACCCCGTCTCCTGGATACCAGGTCTACCCCGGCCGCCGGGTACAAGGTCTACCCCGTCTCCTGGATACCAGGTCTACCCCGGCCGCCGGGTACAAGGTCTACCCCGTCTCCTGGATACCAGGTCTACCCCGGCCGCCGGGTACAAGGTCTACCCCGTCTCCTGGATACCAGGTCTACCCCGGCCGCCGGGTACAAGGTCTACCCCGGCTCCGGGATACCAGGTCTACCCCGGCCGCCGGGTACAAGGTCTACCCCGGCTCCGGGATACCAGGTCTACCCCGGCCGCCGGGTACAAGGTCTACCCCGGCTCCGGGATACCAGGTCTACCCCGGCCGCCGGGTACAAGGTCTACCCCGGCTCCGGGATACCAGGTCTACCCCGGCCGCCGGGTACAAGGTCTACCCCGGCTCCGGGATACCAGGTCTACCCCGGCCGCCGCGTACAAGGTCTACCCCGGCTCCTGGATACCAGGTCTACCCCGGCCGCCGGGTACAAGGTCTACCCCGTCTCCTGGATACCAGGTCTACCCCGGCCGCCGGGTACAAGGTCTACCCCGGCTCCTGGATACCAGGTCTACCCCGGCCGCCGGGTACAAGGTCTACCCCGGCTCCTGGATACCAGGTCTACCCCGGCCGCCGGGTACAAGGTCTACCCCGTCTCCTGGATACCAGGTCTACCCCGGCCGCCGGGTACAAGGTCTACCCCGGCTCCGGGATACCAGGTCTACCCCGGCCGCCGGGTACAAGGTCTACCCCGGCTCCTGGATACCAGGTCTACCCCGGCCGCCGGGTACAAGGTCTACCCCGGCTCCGGGATACCAGGTCTACCCCGGCCGCCGGGTACAAGGTCTACCCCGGTTCCGGGATACCAGGTCTACCCCGGCCGCCGGGTACAAGGTCTACCCCGGCTCCTGGATACCAGGTCTACCCCGGCCGCCGGGTACAAGGTCTACCCCGGCTCCTGGATACCAGGTCTACCCCGGCCGCCGGGTACAAGGTCTACCCCGTCTCCTGGATACCAGGTCTACCCCGGCCGCCGGGTACAAGGTCTACCCCGGCTCCTGGATACCAGGTCTACCCCGGCCGCCGGGTACAAGGTCTACCCCGGCTCCGGGATACCAGGTCTACCCCGGCCGCCGGGTACAAGGTCTACCCCGGCTCCGGGATACCAGGTCTACCCCGGCCGCCGGGTACAAGGTCTACCCCGTCTCCTGGATACCAGGTCTACCCCGGCCGCCTGGAACAAGGTCTACCCCGGCCGCCGGGATACCAGGTCTACCCCGGCCGCCGGGTACAAGGTCTACCCCGTCTCCGGGATACCAGGTCTACCCCGGCCGCCGGGTACAAGGTCTACCCCGTCTCCTGGATACCAGGTCTACCCCGGCCGCCGGGTACAAGGTCTACCCCGTCTCCTGGATACCAGGTCTACCCCGGCCGCCGGGTACAAGGTCTACCCCGGCTCCGGGATACCAGGTCTACCCCGGCCGCCGGGTACAAGGTCTACCCCGGCTCCGGGATACCAGGTCTACCCCGGCCGCCGGGTACAAGGTCTACCCCGGCTCCGGGATACCAGGTCTACCCCGGCCGCCGGGTACAAGGTCTACCCCGTCTCCGGGATACCAGGTCTACCCCGGCCGCCGGGTACAAGGTCTACCCCGTCTCCTGGATACCAGGTCTACCCCGGCCGCCGGGTACAAGGTCTACCCCGTCTCCTGGATACCAGGTCTACCCCGGCCGCCGGGTACAAGGTCTACCCCGTCTCCTGGATACCAGGTCTACCCCGGCCGCCGGGTACAAGGTCTACCCCGTCTCCTGGATACCAGGTCTACCCCGGCCGCCGGGTACAAGGTCTACCCCGTCTCCTGGATACCAGGTCTACCCCGGCCGCCGGGTACAAGGTCTACCCCGGCTCCGGGATACCAGGTCTACCCCGGCCGCCGGGTACAAGGTCTACCCCGTCTCCTGGATACCAGGTCTACCCCGGCCGCCGGGTACAAGGTCTACCCCGGCTCCTGGATACCAGGTCTACCCCGGCCGCCGGGTACAAGGTCTACCCCGGCTCCGGGATACCAGGTCTACCCCGGCCGCCGGGTACAAGGTCTACCCCGTCTCCTGGATACCAGGTCTACCCCGGCCGCCGGGTACAAGGTCTACCCCGTCTCCTGGATACCAGGTCTACCCCGGCCGCCGGGTACAAGGTCTACCCCGGCTCCGGGATACCAGGTCTACCCCGGCCGCCGGGTACAAGGTCTACCCCGGCTCCGGGATACCAGGTCTACCCCGGCCGCCGGGTACAAGGTCTACCCCGGCTCCGGGATACCAGGTCTACCCCGGCCGCCGGGTACAAGGTCTACCCCGGCTCCTGGATACCAGGTCTACCCCGGCCGCCGGGTACAAGGTCTACCCCGTCTCCTGGATACCAGGTCTACCC
The DNA here is from genome assembly GCF_050655825.1 of Lonchura striata. Classification (NCBI taxonomy): domain Eukaryota; kingdom Metazoa; phylum Chordata; class Aves; order Passeriformes; family Estrildidae; genus Lonchura; species Lonchura striata. Next base: position 8,389,355 of record NC_140730.1, on the reverse strand, counting down.
CGGCCGCCGGGTACAAGGTCTACCCCGTCTCCTGGATACCAGGTCTACCCCGGCCGCCGGGTACAAGGTCTACCCCGGCTCCTGGATACCAGGTCTACCCCGGCCGCCGGGTACAAGGTCTACCCCGGCTCCTGGATACCAGGTCTACCCCGGCCGCCGGGTACAAGGTCTACCCCGTCTCCTGGATACCAGGTCTACCCCGGCCGCCGGGTACAAGGTCTACCCCGGCTCCGGGATACCAGGTCTACCCCGGCCGCCGGGTACAAGGTCTACCCCGGCTCCTGGATACCAGGTCTACCCCGGCCGCCGGGTACAAGGTCTACCCCGGCTCCGGGATACCAGGTCTACCCCGGCCGCCGGGTACAAGGTCTACCCCGGCTCCGGGATACCAGGTCTACCCCGGCCGCCGGGTACAAGGTCTACCCCGGCTCCTGGATACCAGGTCTACCCCGGCCGCCGGGTACAAGGTCTACCCCGGCTCCTGGATACCAGGTCTACCCCGGCCGCCGGGTACAAGGTCTACCCCGTCTCCTGGATACCAGGTCTACCCCGGCCGCCGGGTACAAGGTCTACCCCGGCTCCTGGATACCAGGTCTACCCCGGCCGCCGGGTACAAGGTCTACCCCGGCTCCGGGATACCAGGTCTACCCCGGCCGCCGGGTACAAGGTCTACCCCGGCTCCGGGATACCAGGTCTACCCCGGCCGCCGGGTACAAGGTCTACCCCGTCTCCTGGATACCAGGTCTACCCCGGCCGCCTGGAACAAGGTCTACCCCGTCTCCTGGATACCAGGTCTACCCCGGCCGCCGGGTACAAGGTCTACCCCGTCTCCGGGATACCAGGTCTACCCCGGCCGCCGGGTACAAGGTCTACCCCGGCTCCGGGATACCAGGTCTACCCCGGCCGCCGGGTACAAGGTCTACCCCGGCTCCGGGATACCAGGTCTACCCCGGCCGCCGGGTACAAGGTCTACCCCGGCTCCTGGATACCAGGTCTACCCCGGCCGCCGCGTACAAGGTCTACCCCGTCTCCTGGATACCAGGTCTACCCCGGCCGCCGGGTACAAGGTCTACCCCGGCTCCGGGATACCAGGTCTACCCCGGCCGCCGGGTACAAGGTCTACCCCGGCTCCGGGATACCAGGTGTAGCCCGGGGGGCCGGACAACGGGTCTACCCCGGCGCCCGGAGGAAAAGTCTACTCCGGGGCCATGGCAAGAGGTATTTCCCCATACCCGGGTAGTAGAGCGTTTCTCAATGGCCGGCTTTACCTTTTTTTGCCTGGTGGGGGTGGGGGGGGCGGGCGCGAGGGGGGGGGCTCGGTGTGGGTTTTTTTGGGGGGTGGGGGAATGTGCGTTGCGGGACTTTTGGTTCGAGTTTTCTGGGTTTGTTTTAGGAGTTACGGGGTTATCCCTTTGTTTTTTGTGGCTTGGTTCCCCTTGGTCTGGTTTGGGGTTCGGGTTTCATTTCCCGCGCTTCCCCTTTCCTCCCTTCTCGAAGAGAACGACTCTTCTGTTCCCTCGGCGCAAGAAACTGATCCGGAAAAGGAATTTTCTTGACGAACTTTATTTCTTTCCCTCTGGTACCCAGAGCGATCCCAGACCAAGCTGACAGGCAGCCTGCGTCAGCCTGCCGTCGAAGCAGCGTCAGCAGCCCCCTCCGCCCGGGGTGCCGCGCAGCCCTACCCGGCCGAACGGAATTTCAGTGGGGCCAGCGCGCAAGGGAAGCGAGGGAGGGAGGGAGGGACGGGGGGGCGGGGGGGGGAAGGGAGGGAGAGAGAGACAGAGAGAGAGGGGCACGGTGACACACACGCCGGCTCCACACACTCGCAATCCGACGCCGCCCCCTCAGAGCCCGCCCATCGACGGTTGGGGGCGCCCCGCCTGAAGACTTTCCCTGCCTCCGCCCATCGGCGGTTGGGGGCGCCCCGCCCTGCCCCATCAGACTCCCCGGCGCCGCTCGCAGACTACTTTCCCCACCCCCGTCGCCGTCCCCCGCCCGCTCTCTCCTCGGCCGGTTCGCACACCCGCAGCGGCGGGAGGGCCAGGAGCGGGCCGACACCGAGGAAGGCGGGTCCTTCGGCCAGCAGGGCCGGGGCCCGCGGCAGAGGCGGCCCCTTTGCCGAGAAGCCTTCTCTTCGGCTCTCGCCCAGCCTTCTGCTTTGACGGCCTTCTTTCCTTGACGCTCCAGCCCGGCCTGGCCCCGTCCGAGCCCGGGGCAGGACGGCAGCGGGGTGGGGGGGAGGGGGGTCGAGCGGCTGAAGGCAGTGAGGGATCCGGAGACGGAGGCAGGAGCCGGGCCGCTGTCGCTTTGGGCACGGAGGAGGCGGGAGCGCTGCCGGCTCCCAACGGCCGGCTCCTTCCCTCTCTAGACTGGCGCCGGGCGGCCGCAGGGTGGGTCGTGCGCGGGACAGCAGGTCCGCCCGGGACACCAGGGCGACAGTTCTGCCGCAGCAGCCGGGCGGCCGGAGGCCGGGCCCGGAGTAGGACGACAGGTCTACCCCGGCGCCCGGAACACCAGGTCTACCCCGGCTCCAGGGCAACAGGCCTACCCCGGCGCCCGGAATTCCAGGTCTACCCCGGTGCCCGGAACACCAGGTCTACCCCGGCTCCAGGAGAACAGGCCTACCCCGGCGCCCGGAATTCCAGGTCTACCCCGGCTCCAGGGGAACAGGCCTACCCCGGCGCCCGGAATTCCAGGTCTACCCCGGCTCCCGGAAGACCAGGTCTACC
>NC_140730.1:8372500-8386526 GCF_050655825.1 Lonchura striata | reverse complement strand
AGAGAGAGAGAGAGAGAGAGAGAGAGAGAGAGAGAGAGAGAGAGAGAGAGAGAGAGAGAGAGAGAGAGAGAGAGAGAGAGAGAGAGAGAGAGAGAGAGAGAGAGAGAGAGAGAGAGAGAGAGAGAGAGAGAGAGAGAGAGAGAGAGAGAGAGAGAGAGAGAGAGAGAGAGAGAGAGAGAGAGAGAGAGAGAGAGAGAGAGAGAGAGAGAGAGAGAGAGAGAGAGAGAGAGAGAGAGAGAGAGAGAGAGAGAGAGAGAGAGAGAGAGAGAGAGAGAGAGAGAGAGAGAGAGAGAGAGAGAGAGAGAGAGAGAGAGAGAGAGAGAGAGAGAGAGAGAGAGAGAGAGAGAGAGAGAGAGAGAGAGAGAGAGAGAGAGAGAGAGAGAGAGAGAGAGAGAGAGAGAGAGAGAGAGAGAGAGAGAGAGAGAGAGAGAGAGAGAGAGAGAGAGAGAGAGAGAGAGAGAGAGAGAGAGAGAGAGAGAGAGAGAGAGAGAGAGAGAGAGAGAGAGAGAGAGAGAGAGAGAGAGAGAGAGAGAGAGAGAGAGAGAGAGAGAGAGAGAGAGAGAGAGAGAGAGAGAGAGAGAGAGAGAGAGAGAGAGAGAGAGAGAGAGAGAGAGAGAGAGAGAGAGAGAGAGAGAGAGAGAGAGAGAGAGAGAGAGAGAGAGAGAGAGAGAGAGAGAGAGAGAGAGAGAGAGAGAGAGAGAGAGAGAGAGAGAGAGAGAGAGAGAGAGAGAGAGAGAGAGAGAGAGAGAGAAGAGAGAGAGAGAGAGAGAGAGAGAGAGAGAGAGAGAGAGAGAGAGAGAGAGAGAGAGAGAGAGAGAGAGAGAGAGAGAGAGAGAGAGAGAGAGAGAGAGAGAGAGACCTAACCCTAACCCTAACCCTAACCCTAACCCTAACCCTAACCCTAACCCTAACCCTAACCCTAACCCTAACCCTAACCCTAACCCTAACCCTAACCCTAACCCTAACCCTAACCCTAACCCTAACCCTAACCCTAACCCTAACCCTAACCCTAACCCTAACCCTAACCCTAACCCTAACCCTAACCCTAACCCTAACCCTAACCCTAACCCTAACCCTAACCCTAACCCTAACCCTAACCCTAACCCTAACCCTAACCCTAACCCTAACCCTAACCCTAACCCTAACCCTAACCCTAACCCTAACCCTAACCCTAACCCTAACCCTAACCCTAACCCTAACCCTAACCCTAACCCTAACCCTAACCCTAACCCTAACCCTAACCCTAACCCTAACCCTAACCCTAACCCTAACCCTAACCCTAACCCTAACCCTAACCCTAACCCTAACCCTAACCCTAACCCTAACCCTAACCCTAACCCTAACCCTAACCCTAACCCTAACCCTAACCCTAACCCTAACCCTAACCCTAACCCTAACCCTAACCCTAACCCTAACCCTAACCCTAACCCTAACCCTAACCCTAACCCTAACCCTAACCCTAACCCTAACCCTAACCCTAACCCTAACCCTAACCCTAACCCTAACCCTAACCCTAACCCTAACCCTAACCCTAACCCTAACCCTAACCCTAACCCTAACCCTAACCCTAACCCTAACCCTAACCCTAACCCTAACCCTAACCCTAACCCTAACCCTAACCCTAACCCTAACCCTAACCCTAACCCTAACCCTAACCCTAACCCTAACCCTAACCCTAACCCTAACCCTAACCCTAACCCTAACCCTAACCCTAACCCTAACCCTAACCCTAACCCTAACCCTAACCCTAACCCTAACCCTAACCCTAACCCTAACCCTAACCCTAACCCTAACCCTAACCCTAACCCTAACCCTAACCCTAACCCTAACCCTAACCCTAACCCTAACCCTAACCCTAACCCTAACCCTAACCCTAACCCTAACCCTAACCCTAACCCTAACCCTAACCCTAACCCTAACCCTAACCCTAACCCTAACCCTAACCCTAACCCTAACCCTAACCCTAACCCTAACCCTAACCCTAACCCTAACCCTAACCCTAACCCTAACCCTAACCCTAACCCTAACCCTAACCCTAACCCTAACCCTAACCCTAACCCTAACCCTAACCCTAACCCTAACCCTAACCCTAACCCTAACCCTAACCCTAACCCTAACCCTAACCCTAACCCTAACCCTAACCCTAACCCTAACCCTAACCCTAACCCTAACCCTAACCCTAACCCTAACCCTAACCCTAACCCTAACCCTAACCCTAACCCTAACCCTAACCCTAACCCTAACCCTAACCCTAACCCTAACCCTAACCCTAACCCTAACCCTAACCCTAACCCTAACCCTAACCCTAACCCTAACCCTAACCCTAACCCTAACCCTAACCCTAACCCTAACCCTAACCCTAACCCTAACCCTAACCCTAACCCTAACCCTAACCCTAACCCTAACCCTAACCCTAACCCTAACCCTAACCCTAACCCTAACCCTAACCCTAACCCTAACCCTAACCCTAACCCTAACCCTAACCCTAACCCTAACCCTAACCCTAACCCTAACCCTAACCCTAACCCTAACCCTAACCCTAACCCTAACCCTAACCCTAACCCTAACCCTAACCCTAACCCTAACCCTAACCCTAACCCTAACCCTAACCCTAACCCTAACCCTAACCCTAACCCTAACCCTAACCCTAACCCTAACCCTAACCCTAACCCTAACCCTAACCCTAACCCTAACCCTAACCCTAACCCTAACCCTAACCCTAACCCTAACCCTAACCCTAACCCTAACCCTAACCCTAACCCTAACCCTAACCCTAACCCTAACCCTAACCCTAACCCTAACCCTAACCCTAACCCTAACCCTAACCCTAACCCTAACCCTAACCCTAACCCTAACCCTAACCCTAACCCTAACCCTAACCCTAACCCTAACCCTAACCCTAACCCTAACCCTAACCCTAACCCTAACCCTAACCCTAACCCTAACCCTAACCCTAACCCTAACCCTAACCCTAACCCTAACCCTAACCCTAACCCTAACCCTAACCCTAACCCTAACCCTAACCCTAACCCTAACCCTAACCCTAACCCTAACCCTAACCCTAACCCTAACCCTAACCCTAACCCTAACCCTAACCCTAACCCTAACCCTAACCCTAACCCTAACCCTAACCCTAACCCTAACCCTAACCCTAACCCTAACCCTAACCCTAACCCTAACCCTAACCCTAACCCTAACCCTAACCCTAACCCTAACCCTAACCCTAACCCTAACCCTAACCCTAACCCTAACCCTAACCCTAACCCTAACCCTAACCCTAACCCTAACCCTAACCCTAACCCTAACCCTAACCCTAACCCTAACCCTAACCCTAACCCTAACCCTAACCCTAACCCTAACCCTAACCCTAACCCTAACCCTAACCCTAACCCTAACCCTAACCCTAACCCTAACCCTAACCCTAACCCTAACCCTAACCCTAACCCTAACCCTAACCCTAACCCTAACCCTAACCCTAACCCTAACCCTAACCCTAACCCTAACCCTAACCCTAACCCTAACCCTAACCCTAACCCTAACCCTAACCCTAACCCTAACCCTAACCCTAACCCTAACCCTAACCCTAACCCTAACCCTAACCCTAACCCTAACCCTAACCCTAACCCTAACCCTAACCCTAACCCTAACCCTAACCCTAACCCTAACCCTAACCCTAACCCTAACCCTAACCCTAACCCTAACCCTAACCCTAACCCTAACCCTAACCCTAACCCTAACCCTAACCCTAACCCTAACCCTAACCCTAACCCTAACCCTAACCCTAACCCTAACCCTAACCCTAACCCTAACCCTAACCCTAACCCTAACCCTAACCCTAACCCTAACCCTAACCCTAACCCTAACCCTAACCCTAACCCTAACCCTAACCCTAACCCTAACCCTAACCCTAACCCTAACCCTAACCCTAACCCTAACCCTAACCCTAACCCTAACCCTAACCCTAACCCTAACCCTAACCCTAACCCTAACCCTAACCCTAACCCTAACCCTAACCCTAACCCTAACCCTAACCCTAACCCTAACCCTAACCCTAACCCTAACCCTAACCCTAACCCTAACCCTAACCCTAACCCTAACCCTAACCCTAACCCTAACCCTAACCCTAACCCTAACCCTAACCCTAACCCTAACCCTAACCCTAACCCTAACCCTAACCCTAACCCTAACCCTAACCCTAACCCTAACCCTAACCCTAACCCTAACCCTAACCCTAACCCTAACCCTAACCCTAACCCTAACCCTAACCCTAACCCTAACCCTAACCCTAACCCTAACCCTAACCCTAACCCTAACCCTAACCCTAACCCTAACCCTAACCCTAACCCTAACCCTAACCCTAACCCTAACCCTAACCCTAACCCTAACCCTAACCCTAACCCTAACCCTAACCCTAACCCTAACCCTAACCCTAACCCTAACCCTAACCCTAACCCTAACCCTAACCCTAACCCTAACCCTAACCCTAACCCTAACCCTAACCCTAACCCTAACCCTAACCCTAACCCTAACCCTAACCCTAACCCTAACCCTAACCCTAACCCTAACCCTAACCCTAACCCTAACCCTAACCCTAACCCTAACCCTAACCCTAACCCTAACCCTAACCCTAACCCTAACCCTAACCCTAACCCTAACCCTAACCCTAACCCTAACCCTAACCCTAACCCTAACCCTAACCCTAACCCTAACCCTAACCCTAACCCTAACCCTAACCCTAACCCTAACCCTAACCCTAACCCTAACCCTAACCCTAACCCTAACCCTAACCCTAACCCTAACCCTAACCCTAACCCTAACCCTAACCCTAACCCTAACCCTAACCCTAACCCTAACCCTAACCCTAACCCTAACCCTAACCCTAACCCTAACCCTAACCCTAACCCTAACCCTAACCCTAACCCTAACCCTAACCCTAACCCTAACCCTAACCCTAACCCTAACCCTAACCCTAACCCTAACCCTAACCCTAACCCTAACCCTAACCCTAACCCTAACCCTAACCCTAACCCTAACCCTAACCCTAACCCTAACCCTAACCCTAACCCTAACCCTAACCCTAACCCTAACCCTAACCCTAACCCTAACCCTAACCCTAACCCTAACCCTAACCCTAACCCTAACCCTAACCCTAACCCTAACCCTAACCCTAACCCTAACCCTAACCCTAACCCTAACCCTAACCCTAACCCTAACCCTAACCCTAACCCTAACCCTAACCCTAACCCTAACCCTAACCCTAACCCTAACCCTAACCCTAACCCTAACCCTAACCCTAACCCTAACCCTAACCCTAACCCTAACCCTAACCCTAACCCTAACCCTAACCCTAACCCTAACCCTAACCCTAACCCTAACCCTAACCCTAACCCTAACCCTAACCCTAACCCTAACCCTAACCCTAACCCTAACCCTAACCCTAACCCTAACCCTAACCCTAACCCTAACCCTAACCCTAACCCTAACCCTAACCCTAACCCTAACCCTAACCCTAACCCTAACCCTAACCCTAACCCTAACCCTAACCCTAACCCTAACCCTAACCCTAACCCTAACCCTAACCCTAACCCTAACCCTAACCCTAACCCTAACCCTAACCCTAACCCTAACCCTAACCCTAACCCTAACCCTAACCCTAACCCTAACCCTAACCCTAACCCTAACCCTAACCCTAACCCTAACCCTAACCCTAACCCTAACCCTAACCCTAACCCTAACCCTAACCCTAACCCTAACCCTAACCCTAACCCTAACCCTAACCCTAACCCTAACCCTAACCCTAACCCTAACCCTAACCCTAACCCTAACCCTAACCCTAACCCTAACCCTAACCCTAACCCTAACCCTAACCCTAACCCTAACCCTAACCCTAACCCTAACCCTAACCCTAACCCTAACCCTAACCCTAACCCTAACCCTAACCCTAACCCTAACCCTAACCCTAACCCTAACCCTAACCCTAACCCTAACCCTAACCCTAACCCTAACCCTAACCCTAACCCTAACCCTAACCCTAACCCTAACCCTAACCCTAACCCTAACCCTAACCCTAACCCTAACCCTAACCCTAACCCTAACCCTAACCCTAACCCTAACCCTAACCCTAACCTAACCCTAACCCTAACCCTAACCCTAACCCTAACCCTAACCCTAACCCTAACCCTAACCCTAACCCTAACCCTAACCCTAACCCTAACCCTAACCCTAACCCTAACCCTAACCCTAACCCTAACCCTAACCCTAACCCTAACCCTAACCCTAACCCTAACCCTAACCCTAACCCTAACCCTAACCCTAACCCTAACCCTAACCCTAACCCTAACCCTAACCCTAACCCTAACCCTAACCCTAACCCTAACCCTAACCCTAACCCTAACCCTAACCCTAACCCTAACCCTAACCCTAACCCTAACCCTAACCCTAACCCTAACCCTAACCCTAACCCTAACCCTAACCCTAACCCTAACCCTAACCCTAACCCTAACCCTAACCCTAACCCTAACCCTAACCCTAACCCTAACCCTAACCCTAACCCTAACCCTAACCCTAACCCTAACCCTAACCCTAACCCTAACCCTAACCCTAACCCTAACCCTAACCCTAACCCTAACCCTAACCCTAACCCTAACCCTAACCCTAACCCTAACCCTAACCCTAACCCTAACCCTAACCCTAACCCTAACCCTAACCCTAACCCTAACCCTAACCCTAACCCTAACCCTAACCCTAACCCTAACCCTAACCCTAACCCTAACCCTAACCCTAACCCTAACCCTAACCCTAACCCTAACCCTAACCCTAACCCTAACCCTAACCCTAACCCTAACCCTAACCCTAACCCTAACCCTAACCCTAACCCTAACCCTAACCCTAACCCTAACCCTAACCCTAACCCTAACCCTAACCCTAACCCTAACCCTAACCCTAACCCTAACCCTAACCCTAACCCTAACCCTAACCCTAACCCTAACCCTAACCCTAACCCTAACCCTAACCCTAACCCTAACCCTAACCCTAACCCTAACCCTAACCCTAACCCTAACCCTAACCCTAACCCTAACCCTAACCCTAACCCTAACCCTAACCCTAACCCTAACCCTAACCCTAACCCTAACCCTAACCCTAACCCTAACCCTAACCCTAACCCTAACCCTAACCCTAACCCTAACCCTAACCCTAACCCTAACCCTAACCCTAACCCTAACCCTAACCCTAACCCTAACCCTAACCCTAACCCTAACCCTAACCCTAACCCTAACCCTAACCCTAACCCTAACCCTAACCCTAACCCTAACCCTAACCCTAACCCTAACCCTAACCCTAACCCTAACCCTAACCCTAACCCTAACCCTAACCCTAACCCTAACCCTAACCCTAACCCTAACCCTAACCCTAACCCTAACCCTAACCCTAACCCTAACCCTAACCCTAACCCTAACCCTAACCCTAACCCTAACCCTAACCCTAACCCTAACCCTAACCCTAACCCTAACCCTAACCCTAACCCTAACCCTAACCCTAACCCTAACCCTAACCCTAACCCTAACCCTAACCCTAACCCTAACCCTAACCCTAACCCTAACCCTAACCCTAACCCTAACCCTAACCCTAACCCTAACCCTAACCCTAACCCTAACCCTAACCCTAACCCTAACCCTAACCCTAACCCTAACCCTAACCCTAACCCTAACCCTAACCCTAACCCTAACCCTAACCCTAACCCTAACCCTAACCCTAACCCTAACCCTAACCCTAACCCTAACCCTAACCCTAACCCTAACCCTAACCCTAACCCTAACCCTAACCCTAACCCTAACCCTAACCCTAACCCTAACCCTAACCCTAACCCTAACCCTAACCCTAACCCTAACCCTAACCCTAACCCTAACCCTAACCCTAACCCTAACCCTAACCCTAACCCTAACCCTAACCCTAACCCTAACCCTAACCCTAACCCTAACCCTAACCCTAACCCTAACCCTAACCCTAACCCTAACCCTAACCCTAACCCTAACCCTAACCCTAACCCTAACCCTAACCCTAACCCTAACCCTAACCCTAACCCTAACCCTAACCCTAACCCTAACCCTAACCCTAACCCTAACCCTAACCCTAACCCTAACCCTAACCCTAACCCTAACCCTAACCCTAACCCTAACCCTAACCCTAACCCTAACCCTAACCCTAACCCTAACCCTAACCCTAACCCTAACCCTAACCCTAACCCTAACCCTAACCCTAACCCTAACCCTAACCCTAACCCTAACCCTAACCCTAACCCTAACCCTAACCCTAACCCTAACCCTAACCCTAACCCTAACCCTAACCCTAACCCTAACCCTAACCCTAACCCTAACCCTAACCCTAACCCTAACCCTAACCCTAACCCTAACCCTAACCCTAACCCTAACCCTAACCCTAACCCTAACCCTAACCCTAACCCTAACCCTAACCCTAACCCTAACCCTAACCCTAACCCTAACCCTAACCCTAACCCTAACCCTAACCCTAACCCTAACCCTAACCCTAACCCTAACCCTAACCCTAACCCTAACCCTAACCCTAACCCTAACCCTAACCCTAACCCTAACCCTAACCCTAACCCTAACCCTAACCCTAACCCTAACCCTAACCCTAACCCTAACCCTAACCCTAACCCTAACCCTAACCCTAACCCTAACCCTAACCCTAACCCTAACCCTAACCCTAACCCTAACCCTAACCCTAACCCTAACCCTAACCCTAACCCTAACCCTAACCCTAACCCTAACCCTAACCCTAACCCTAACCCTAACCCTAACCCTAACCCTAACCCTAACCCTAACCCTAACCCTAACCCTAACCCTAACCCTAACCCTAACCCTAACCCTAACCCTAACCCTAACCCTAACCCTAACCCTAACCCTAACCCTAACCCTAACCCTAACCCTAACCCTAACCCTAACCCTAACCCTAACCCTAACCCTAACCCTAACCCTAACCCTAACCCTAACCCTAACCCTAACCCTAACCCTAACCCTAACCCTAACCCTAACCCTAACCCTAACCCTAACCCTAACCCTAACCCTAACCCTAACCCTAACCCTAACCCTAACCCTAACCCTAACCCTAACCCTAACCCTAACCCTAACCCTAACCCTAACCCTAACCCTAACCCTAACCCTAACCCTAACCCTAACCCTAACCCTAACCCTAACCCTAACCCTAACCCTAACCCTAACCCTAACCCTAACCCTAACCCTAACCCTAACCCTAACCCTAACCCTAACCCTAACCCTAACCCTAACCCTAACCCTAACCCTAACCCTAACCCTAACCCTAACCCTAACCCTAACCCTAACCCTAACCCTAACCCTAACCCTAACCCTAACCCTAACCCTAACCCTAACCCTAACCCTAACCCTAACCCTAACCCTAACCCTAACCCTAACCCTAACCCTAACCCTAACCCTAACCCTAACCCTAACCCTAACCCTAACCCTAACCCTAACCCTAACCCTAACCCTAACCCTAACCCTAACCCTAACCCTAACCCTAACCCTAACCCTAACCCTAACCCTAACCCTAACCCTAACCCTAACCCTAACCCTAACCCTAACCCTAACCCTAACCCTAACCCTAACCCTAACCCTAACCCTAACCCTAACCCTAACCCTAACCCTAACCCTAACCCTAACCCTAACCCTAACCCTAACCCTAACCCTAACCCTAACCCTAACCCTAACCCTAACCCTAACCCTAACCCTAACCCTAACCCTAACCCTAACCCTAACCCTAACCCTAACCCTAACCCTAACCCTAACCCTAACCCTAACCCTAACCCTAACCCTAACCCTAACCCTAACCCTAACCCTAACCCTAACCCTAACCCTAACCCTAACCCTAACCCTAACCCTAACCCTAACCCTAACCCTAACCCTAACCCTAACCCTAACCCTAACCCTAACCCTAACCCTAACCCTAACCCTAACCCTAACCCTAACCCTAACCCTAACCCTAACCCTAACCCTAACCCTAACCCTAACCCTAACCCTAACCCTAACCCTAACCCTAACCCTAACCCTAACCCTAACCCTAACCCTAACCCTAACCCTAACCCTAACCCTAACCCTAACCCTAACCCTAACCCTAACCCTAACCCTAACCCTAACCCTAACCCTAACCCTAACCCTAACCCTAACCCTAACCCTAACCCTAACCCTAACCCTAACCCTAACCCTAACCCTAACCCTAACCCTAACCCTAACCCTAACCCTAACCCTAACCCTAACCCTAACCCTAACCCTAACCCTAACCCTAACCCTAACCCTAACCCTAACCCTAACCCTAACCCTAACCCTAACCCTAACCCTAACCCTAACCCTAACCCTAACCCTAACCCTAACCCTAACCCTAACCCTAACCCTAACCCTAACCCTAACCCTAACCCTAACCCTAACCCTAACCCTAACCCTAACCCTAACCCTAACCCTAACCCTAACCCTAACCCTAACCCTAACCCTAACCCTAACCCTAACCCTAACCCTAACCCTAACCCTAACCCTAACCCTAACCCTAACCCTAACCCTAACCCTAACCCTAACCCTAACCCTAACCCTAACCCTAACCCTAACCCTAACCCTAACCCTAACCCTAACCCTAACCCTAACCCTAACCCTAACCCTAACCCTAACCCTAACCCTAACCCTAACCCTAACCCTAACCCTAACCCTAACCCTAACCCTAACCCTAACCCTAACCCTAACCCTAACCCTAACCCTAACCCTAACCCTAACCCTAACCCTAACCCTAACCCTAACCCTAACCCTAACCCTAACCCTAACCCTAACCCTAACCCTAACCCTAACCCTAACCCTAACCCTAACCCTAACCCTAACCCTAACCCTAACCCTAACCCTAACCCTAACCCTAACCCTAACCCTAACCCTAACCCTAACCCTAACCCTAACCCTAACCCTAACCCTAACCCTAACCCTAACCCTAACCCTAACCCTAACCCTAACCCTAACCCTAACCCTAACCCTAACCCTAACCCTAACCCTAACCCTAACCCTAACCCTAACCCTAACCCTAACCCTAACCCTAACCCTAACCCTAACCCTAACCCTAACCCTAACCCTAACCCTAACCCTAACCCTAACCCTAACCCTAACCCTAACCCTAACCCTAACCCTAACCCTAACCCTAACCCTAACCCTAACCCTAACCCTAACCCTAACCCTAACCCTAACCCTAACCCTAACCCTAACCCTAACCCTAACCCTAACCCTAACCCTAACCCTAACCCTAACCCTAACCCTAACCCTAACCCTAACCCTAACCCTAACCCTAACCCTAACCCTAACCCTAACCCTAACCCTAACCCTAACCCTAACCCTAACCCTAACCCTAACCCTAACCCTAACCCTAACCCTAACCCTAACCCTAACCCTAACCCTAACCCTAACCCTAACCCTAACCCTAACCCTAACCCTAACCCTAACCCTAACCCTAACCCTAACCCTAACCCTAACCCTAACCCTAACCCTAACCCTAACCCTAACCCTAACCCTAACCCTAACCCTAACCCTAACCCTAACCCTAACCCTAACCCTAACCCTAACCCTAACCCTAACCCTAACCCTAACCCTAACCCTAACCCTAACCCTAACCCTAACCCTAACCCTAACCCTAACCCTAACCCTAACCCTAACCCTAACCCTAACCCTAACCCTAACCCTAACCCTAACCCTAACCCTAACCCTAACCCTAACCCTAACCCTAACCCTAACCCTAACCCTAACCCTAACCCTAACCCTAACCCTAACCCTAACCCTAACCCTAACCCTAACCCTAACCCTAACCCTAACCCTAACCCTAACCCTAACCCTAACCCTAACCCTAACCCTAACCCTAACCCTAACCCTAACCCTAACCCTAACCCTAACCCTAACCCTAACCCTAACCCTAACCCTAACCCTAACCCTAACCCTAACCCTAACCCTAACCCTAACCCTAACCCTAACCCTAACCCTAACCCTAACCCTAACCCTAACCCTAACCCTAACCCTAACCCTAACCCTAACCCTAACCCTAACCCTAACCCTAACCCTAACCCTAACCCTAACCCTAACCCTAACCCTAACCCTAACCCTAACCCTAACCCTAACCCTAACCCTAACCCTAACCCTAACCCTAACCCTAACCCTAACCCTAACCCTAACCCTAACCCTAACCCTAACCCTAACCCTAACCCTAACCCTAACCCTAACCCTAACCCTAACCCTAACCCTAACCCTAACCCTAACCCTAACCCTAACCCTAACCCTAACCCTAACCCTAACCCTAACCCTAACCCTAACCCTAACCCTAACCCTAACCCTAACCCTAACCCTAACCCTAACCCTAACCCTAACCCTAACCCTAACCCTAACCCTAACCCTAACCCTAACCCTAACCCTAACCCTAACCCTAACCCTAACCCTAACCCTAACCCTAACCCTAACCCTAACCCTAACCCTAACCCTAACCCTAACCCTAACCCTAACCCTAACCCTAACCCTAACCCTAACCCTAACCCTAACCCTAACCCTAACCCTAACCCTAACCCTAACCCTAACCCTAACCCTAACCCTAACCCTAACCCTAACCCTAACCCTAACCCTAACCCTAACCCTAACCCTAACCCTAACCCTAACCCTAACCCTAACCCTAACCCTAACCCTAACCCTAACCCTAACCCTAACCCTAACCCTAACCCTAACCCTAACCCTAACCCTAACCCTAACCCTAACCCTAACCCTAACCCTAACCCTAACCCTAACCCTAACCCTAACCCTAACCCTAACCCTAACCCTAACCCTAACCCTAACCCTAACCCTAACCCTAACCCTAACCCTAACCCTAACCCTAACCCTAACCCTAACCCTAACCCTAACCCTAACCCTAACCCTAACCCTAACCCTAACCCTAACCCTAACCCTAACCCTAACCCTAACCCTAACCCTAACCCTAACCCTAACCCTAACCCTAACCCTAACCCTAACCCTAACCCTAACCCTAACCCTAACCCTAACCCTAACCCTAACCCTAACCCTAACCCTAACCCTAACCCTAACCCTAACCCTAACCCTAACCCTAACCCTAACCCTAACCCTAACCCTAACCCTAACCCTAACCCTAACCCTAACCCTAACCCTAACCCTAACCCTAACCCTAACCCTAACCCTAACCCTAACCCTAACCCTAACCCTAACCCTAACCCTAACCCTAACCCTAACCCTAACCCTAACCCTAACCCTAACCCTAACCCTAACCCTAACCCTAACCCTAACCCTAACCCTAACCCTAACCCTAACCCTAACCCTAACCCTAACCCTAACCCTAACCCTAACCCTAACCCTAACCCTAACCCTAACCCTAACCCTAACCCTAACCCTAACCCTAACCCTAACCCTAACCCTAACCCTAACCCTAACCCTAACCCTAACCCTAACCCTAACCCTAACCCTAACCCTAACCCTAACCCTAACCCTAACCCTAACCCTAACCCTAACCCTAACCCTAACCCTAACCCTAACCCTAACCCTAACCCTAACCCTAACCCTAACCCTAACCCTAACCCTAACCCTAACCCTAACCCTAACCCTAACCCTAACCCTAACCCTAACCCTAACCCTAACCCTAACCCTAACCCTAACCCTAACCCTAACCCTAACCCTAACCCTAACCCTAACCCTAACCCTAACCCTAACCCTAACCCTAACCCTAACCCTAACCCTAACCCTAACCCTAACCCTAACCCTAACCCTAACCCTAACCCTAACCCTAACCCTAACCCTAACCCTAACCCTAACCCTAACCCTAACCCTAACCCTAACCCTAACCCTAACCCTAACCCTAACCCTAACCCTAACCCTAACCCTAACCCTAACCCTAACCCTAACCCTAACCCTAACCCTAACCCTAACCCTAACCCTAACCCTAACCCTAACCCTAACCCTAACCCTAACCCTAACCCTAACCCTAA